>NW_026652276.1:80741797-80920160 GCF_009828535.3 Hylobates moloch
TTCGACTTCGAATGGAATAAGTTATAGTTCTATAGCACATATCTGGGGTAGCCACTGTATTATACTCATTATATTACATTATCTTGGAGTAATCATATAATTTGGGAAGTAATCGATTATATATTATCTAATTATATTATTCTATATTATGTATAGTTATATATTATATTATTCGTGGGGAAACCCTATATTTTGTGTTTGTGTACTGTATACTTCATGAAGAAACTTATTTGACAAACCAACTATCTGTTTTTGTTTTTGAGACAGGGTCTCATTGTGTCATCCAGAGTGGAGTGCAGTGGTGGGATCCCAGCTCACTGCAGCCTCGAACTTCCTGGCTCAAGCCATCCTGATCCTTCCAGTTCAGCCTTCTGAGTAGCTGGGACTACAGGTGCGCCACCATGCCTGGCTGATATTTTCTAGATTTTGTAGAGATGAGGTCTTACCATGTTGCCTAGGTGGATCTTGAACTCCTAAGCTCAAGCGATCCTCCTGCCTTGGCCTCTCCAAATGCTGGGATTCCAGGTGTCAGCCACCATGCCCTTGGCCCCCTAAGCAACTTTTAATATAACAAAATATTATGTTTAAAGACCTGACTGTGACCTCTTATAAAATTATAAATATGTAAAGCAGCTCTAGAGAATCTAGGTTGAACTACATCCCTAAGAAAACTGTCAAGTGAACACAAACACTTGCAATGGACAAGAAGGAAATCCTGGAAGTTTCTGGTCCTCTGAATAGGATCTTGAAGAAATCGAGCTATACTCTTCTGGGTCTGTATTTACACTCATGCTTCTGGGCTGTCCAGATCTCACCTTTATGCTAGTAGTGGAAAGATTTCTTTCTGGGCCTTTGATACTTAAGCTGTGGATGAGAAACAGTTACATTTCTAGGGAATAGGGAATGAGATTAGATAGAAGACCAAGTTGAAATTGGAAGTGTCTGGGCAAACTACATGCTAAGAGTTAAAGGAAAAACAGATGGAAATTTAAGGAGAGAGTTTAAACCTTTAGCCCATCATAGAAAGTACAAGAAACTTCATAGGGATTCTCTGGGAAGAAATGGTGTCTTGACACTAACTCACCAGTGATCTTGAGCAGCTCTCTTAATCACTCTATAATTCAGCTTTCTTGCTGACTAAATGAGGAAATGTCCAAGGTTTCCTACAGTTCTAGGATTAAATAATACAACTCTTTCTAATATGTTTCATACACTAAAGCTAGATGCAGAAGAAAGTTCTTTCTATGTAGAAAATTATGTGAAGTCATCTCTGGGTCATTTGAAGTAAAAGAAAACACCACGAGCATAAAATACCTACGTTCTACTGTCAGCTTGAAAAACAAAAACAAATAGTGCTTTGACACATCTGCTTTTTAAAAGTATTACGGGAAGCTAAAACCTGATAATTCCAGTTACTTTTCCAAATCATTCCTTAAGTAAGTAAGTTTGATAGGTCTATCCATTGGAAGGGTTACAAATATGTAGGTTGAATGTAGATGGAATAAATATGATCAAGTCATATAAGATGAATAAAGACCTTTTTTTTCTTAACACCTCAAAGTGTTTGGAATCTGCATATTAAGATTCTGGGGTTTTGGAATCTGCATATTAAAACTTAAAATATTAAAACAGAAAACTAACCTGGAGACTAGGTGAATTTTGATAAATTCACTACTAAACTAAAATCATAAGGCTAAAAAATCAACTCATGCACCTGCAAAATCTGGCACTAAAATTTGTTTCCATAGTGATAGATCACAATTGCTCTTTTCAAACTCTACTTTTCTGCCCTTTCAGACTTTAAAGTATTAAATCTTACTCAAGTCTTTTTTAAATTCCAAAACTGGGCTTACATTATTTTGAATCTTGAAGGATTCATTCAACAAATACATACCAAATACTATTCAAGGCACTAAAGACCCAGTGGAGACCAAAACATTCAATTATGGTCTGGTGTTTTATTTCTGACACTATTATTTCTACTACTACTAATAACCACACTAATAAGTGTAACCACCTTTTATTAAATACCTGCTACAAGTCAAGCACTGTCCCAGCATCTCTCTATATATCATCTTATTAAATCTTCACAATGAAATTGTAAATAGTTTTCTTACTTTGCAAATGAGAAGACTGAACTTTAGAGAACTTCTCCAAGATCAGCTAGTTTATAATGCCAGAGTTGGGATTCAAGATCTCATGCTGTTTCTCAAAAGCCACATTCTTTCCAGTGTGCCATGCTATGAGCAAGAGACTGGGGAATAAAGGCAGCTGACACTAAGTAGAGGGCTCTAGAAATTTAACTTGCCTATTAAAAGATGAAACGGGCCGGTGATCACAAATGTGATGAGAAAGAAAAGGATTAAAAGAAAGGAAATCAAATTTTGATTCTTCCATAGTTTTAACTGTTTGGGGTGGACCAGAAGATGAGACTACTGCCTACAACTGGCAATCCTCATTTTCTTTCATATGTGATGAAGTATTCTTGAAGGCTGCAAAGGCAGGTCACACAACCAAAAGCAACATGATATGGAGATATACAGTCAGTGTATAAAGGTTATATTATTTTTAAAAAGTTAAATCACAATTTATTTGAAAGGAGGAGCTATGTGGTTTATAGTGATTGTTTCTGAGGATGTTAAATATGCCTTCTTTATGCTGTTAATGCATTTATACATAAATATGCAGCTTGTTACATCATTGCTTTTAAGATCATTTCAAATTAAGAATATCAGAAATTAAATGTATGGCAGTTTGTGACAACTTTTTCCAACTTGCAGATGAATGAAGATGCAATGCTTTAAAAAGATAGTTCTTAGAGTGGCAGATGGAATACATTTGAACTGGCTTAATGTTTGAATCACATGCCTCCATACAGTGAAATGAGCTTTGAACCACTGTAGAAATAGAGCCCGAGTATGCCCTCACCTCTCTCTCTTGCTGGTGTGGAGGTCCTTTTTCATGCCTTTGTTTCATCCCACATGGACTAGTATGCCCCTTTTGTTGGCCTCCCAGTCCCTGCACGCATAATTAACAGACTTAAGCTGGTACACCATGCTCCCACGGAGACTCCGCCAGGCACCAGAGGGAGAGCATGCACATAACTAGATCTAGATTATTTAGGCATCGTCAGAGGGATTCGGAAACAGCTTCAAGGAGCTGATCACTATTAAATTTTTCAGAACCTTGATTCAGGCTACTTCCTCTAATGCTTCCATCCATTCCCACCTCCTCCCACTACTACAATTATTGCCAGTGCTAAGGGCTTTACTAAAATATTACTCTGAGTTACTTCTATTTCAGCCACTCAGATAAAGAGAATTGTTAATCTGCTGTATTTTCACCAAGTATTGAAACTCCTTCTCTTTTGCATTGTCTTTTTTTTTTTTTTTTTTTTTGAGATGGGGTCTCACTCTGTCACCCAGGCTGGAGTGCAGTGACATGACCTCAGCTCACTGCAACCTCTGCCTCCTGGGCTCAAGTAATCCTCCCACCTCAGCCTCCCAAGTGGCTGGAACCACAGGCACGCGCCACCACACCCAGCTAGAAACTCCTCTTTTCTACTCAATTGTTACTTTGCCATAGCTTGCAATGGCACATATACAATGTCAGGAATTTGCCAATCAAAATCACATTATTGTCACTGACTCATTTTCTAAGAATACAAATGATTTCATTTCAGTTGTCTCCAATTGGATGTATCCCTCAACACAGTCAGTTCTTAATATGTTTTTATTTAAAACTCTGCTCAGTTTTACTATGTCCTAGGATTTCCTCACAGTAGTGACTTTTCCTTAATTACATTAACAATTCAGTTTCATATTATGATTTGCTTTCCCACAAATAGAGGAAAAGTGATTTTGAACACAAACTAGCCAAAGTTTTTAAACAATAGATTAAACTTGGCTGGGCAGGGTGGCTCACGCCTGTAATCCCAGCACTTTGAGAGGTTGAGGCGGACGGATCACCTGAGGTCAGGAGTTCGAGACCAGCCTGTCCAAGATGGTGAAACCCCGTCTCTACTAAAAATACAAAAATTAGTCAGACATAGTGGCGCACTCCTGTAATCCTAGCTACTCGAGAAGCTGAGGCATGAGAATTGCTTGAACCCAGGAGGCAGAGGTTGTAGTGAGCCGAGATTGTGCCACTGCACTCCAGCCTGGGCAACAGAGCAAGACTCTGCCTCAAACAAACAAAGAACAACCAACACAAACAAACAAAAATAGATTAAACTTCTGCTAAATTCCCTGTGAAGCCCAGTTATTCTTTTTATTGGAAGGGAGAACATTATACCAAGTGGCTGAAACATGAATACTATGCATAAAACTCACAGGTTCAGTTTTTTTTTTGAATAGGCAAAATGTTACATGTGGACTTAATGCTAACATTATCTGTAACAATATCAAGCTTTGACAAGAAACAAAAAAAGTGCATGCAAAATATTGTGTCAACACCTCTTAAAATGGGTAGTAATTTCTAGTAATAATTTAGCAACTTACTTAGATGAGAGGGAGAAAAGCTCACCTTGCTAAAGTCAACAGTGCTGTTTTCTCTGCTAACATCATTTTTATTTTCAACACAGGCTGGAGCAGACTGAGGAGAAACAACCTGACCTGCTAAAAGAGATTGTTGTGACAGAATACAAACAATTACTTACATAGTTGTAGACATACTGAGTGAAATAGGCACTTCAGCTAAACTAGACTAACAGGTTTCTTAATGAATTTATGATGTAAGCATGAAGGGTCAATATAAATAAATCTATATTAATACAAACATTCTTATCAGTTACAGGTAGAAATGGGAGAATTCAGTAAAAAATTAAACCAATTTTCAGATAAAAACTTTAAAAGATTATTTTCAATAAGGATTATCTACAAAATATGTAAATGTTACCAGGATTTTGAAGCATCATTGATTTCTAGATTCCAACCAAAACTAATGATATATATAAAAAGACAAGATAGACATCTGTTAAGATGTAAGCTCAGCCTGAAGAATTTAAAATGTAAAGCATTAAAAAGGACGGATATTTATCTGAAAATTACACAGTATATTTTTGGGTTCTATTGCATCTTAAAAAGCCAAGCCAATGAAAAAAATTTCTTTGGCCATAACTCTTACAGTTTTCTATATAAGGGGGTTCAGTTAGAAATACCTTTATTTCACACAGTATGAACACAATGGATATGATTTTATGCCTCTGACTATTCTATTATATAAGCATACTGATACTAGTCTGTGACATGAGAAAAGATAAAAACTTGAATTGTATTAGTTTTGCGTTAACACTGAACTAAAACATAATTATCTTGCAGTTCTTTTCCCTATTATAGGGAAGATGATGAGAGTTAAGTGGATAGTAGCGCTGGGAGTGTGGCAATGGCTAGAAAAGGTTAAATTCCATCATTCACTAAATATGAAACATTGTTTGCAGTAAGTCATATGAAATTTGTTCATAGTTAGCAATGCAATGAAAATTAAACATCTCCCCATCTTTATTTTTTTTCTGTGAAATGAATAATGACAACTCAACTTTGAAGCCTTGCCCATATTTATGATAATAACTCAATGACTCAAAATACTGCTTTTATTCACGTCAGTTGTAGATGTTAGAAATACTCTCTCTGTCTGGCTCTTCTCTCTACCTACCTAAATCCCAATTTTATTCTAAATTCACCTTTAGTGTCATCTCTAATCACTTCAGTCTCTGACTGAAATTCTCTAAACTCCCAGTGTAAATGTAAAAAAACCCCACAAAAACCCTTTCCCTTAAATTCTCTCCTGAAAGCCCACTTATTCTTTGTTACCTAGAAATTACCAACTGTGATCAAAAATACTAATTATTTACTTTCAAATATTACTATAAGTTTGCTTTTTGGACTAGTAAGCCTCTCGAGCAGGAGTCATTTATTAATAGGATTAATTTTATGGTTTAAAGTTGTTATAATGCCAGAAAGTAATAGGCCTAATATTCTTCTAGAACTTAAGGATTTCACTACTTTCATTAAAAAATGTAAAAGAATATATTTGGAGAAGATGAAAATAAAATGACTTTTTAAAATGAGTTCACCTCAAACCATGTTCACAAATTCTGAGTATAGCATATTCTAGGGAAATATATAAACTTCAGATAAATGTCATACAAGCTACATAAATTATTCTCATTCTCCCATTTCTAACCACAATGTGCAGCTATGACTGTGAACTGTTCATTAGCAGCCATTCAATTTACCATTCTCAAAATAACTGTAGTTTTAAAAAAACCTTTTACATAATGCATTTGTGCTACCAACAGATGTCTTCAATCACCAGTTTCACATCATTTCTCCATATTTTAATGAGTTAGAACATTAGATATATTTAAAACTAAATTTATTGAATGTTCTGTAAAATTGAGTGGTGAAATTCAAGTCATGGATAAATTAAATAAAAGCATATCTGCTTTCTTATAATTCATTTCGTGTGGTATAAATCTACATGGAAGAACAATTATTTAGTTCTATCACCAAACACATACAAAACAAGTCAACCCAGTGCAAAGTCATTAACTTTGAAGAGATTAAATTTTGAATTGGATAGAAAATATGCGGAACTTAAAATTTGAAGAAATTGAATACCTTATGTTTTCATTTGTATACTTTAAGCAGAGCATTTCATAAATTACCTTCATCTCAGGCAGTATGTTTAAAATATTAACACTTGTATTTCTCCTTGTAAATAATTATAGTAATTAATAATTAATATTTTAAGTAATATAATAAGTAATATATTTTGAGATTTATTGTTGTATGCTATTCTTGTTCTAAAACAAGAACAATTTTATAAAATATTACTTTATAAGGTTGATAATGAAGAAGGGATTTAGAAACAATTTTTTATAAATATTTTAAGTGATGTTGATAATGACCTAGTTGAGAATTTAACTAGCAGCAGACACATCAGATGACAGTAAACTTCTTGCTAGTCCTAGATTCTAGATATGTCTATAGAATGCACACTAATATAAAGAGCCATAAAAACTACTAGCCTATGACATAGACATAAAGACTACAAATTGTATCTCTTTTATATTTCAGAGCAGTACTTAAATGATGAGTTAATATTCATAGTTAAATATATTTAATCACATCAAAAGTCCTGCGAAGTTTAAATAGCACCTCAAATCTTGTTATTATTTCTTGTCTATTTTTTCTAAAAATGTAAGTTAATTTGTTAAAGTTGAAACAATATACATTAAATGCGTATATCCTCAAGGCAGTTTTCAGAACTTGGTAGTATATAGAACAATGTATAGATACTATTTAAAAATTAAGCTAACAAGTTTGATTTGGGTTATTTTGAAAAAATAGAAGTCTTTTAAGAAGCTTAACATTTTATTTGCTGTATATATAAAACTAATATTCAAGCATGAATTATAGTATATAGAACTAATTGAAACCTCATAAATTAAAAATGATTTTATAGTTCTATTATCAATTGTAATCATTGTTTAAATATATTTTTGTTTATGCCAATTATTACCATCTTTCAAAAGAAGATGATGGATTAAATTTCAAAATTAATTTCATTAACTGAAATACTATTACATAAGAAGAATCAATAAATTCAGATTTTGGAAAGGCATCCGTTATTTTCTTGCTGATGTCTAAGGCAATAGTGGTTCACAGAATGACAATTTTCAGGTACAGAATTTTACCTTCAGCCAGAAGTAAATATTTTCCTAATAGAATAACAAAGAATTTGCTAGGATATTTTTCCCTCATGGAAAAAAATTAGTATAAGTTTAGAATTTAGCACTCATATATGTGTGGAAGCTTTATGAATGCTAATTGTATACTGTAATTTTTTTAAGGTGCTATACCACAGTACTTACAAACAAATGCTTTTTACCTGTTTCTTTCTATTACCTTTGTCCACTGATCACTACCCATATTATTTCCTATAAATGAATGTCACTGCAATGTTTAATTATTTCTGTTTTTATAATACCTAGATAATTCTGAGGCATGAGGATGACTATGAAAAAAGACACTGAGTAATCTTATTGTATTCACGATAAGTTATTAAAAAACTGATGAAAAGCAGCTATCACTAAGGTTAACTGATATCTGTGACTATTTAAATGTAAGTGGAAACATTTGAGAAACCTAATATCTCCTCTGCTATTTATTAAATACATTTTTATGACCTGTTAAGCTCAAGAGTTCTTCACCTTAAATCAAAATTTCTAATATTTATTTGACATCATACCAATTAAGATTTATATTATATAGTATTCATATTAACACCTGTTTGAATTACTTTCAGTTATGAATTCATTTTTTTCCTCTGAGTTTTCATGTAGGGATCACATGTGTCAGATAAAAAGTTATTATAGACCATGAATTTTTCTAGGGCAAATTATAATAGATATGGGGCTAGCATAGGAGAAAACTGGGAGTATTTTGAGTAAATACTAACTAGAAAAATGAGGCTGTTTTTCTGCTTGTTACACCATAAATTTTTCACTAAGTGTATTGTGAGACTGGCAAAGTCATTTTCTTTATCATAAAGTTGTGGGGAAAGAACATGAGATTAAATCAAAAGTACTATTTCACGACTTTAAGTTAATAGCAGTATTATTAAAGCACCTCGTTATTGGAAAAAAAGGCATATTCTCAAAAACCCTGTTGAGTACTATATTAACTCATTTGTTTTTAGCTATAGTTTTCTTGTTCTTTAAGTATGCACATATGTATTATAAAACAGCAGCTTAGTAACTTTTAAATTTATAGTTGGCCAAATTCATATCAATAATACATTGCATAAATGTATCATTATTTTCTACTGCTTAATCCACTGTAAATCACATGCACTAGAAGGAAACTGGGATGAAGACATGGAGGTACATTACTATTAACCTAGAGACCAAGCTGGTTTACACTACCTCAGAAACCTTCAACGCATTTAGAGTACCCAAAGGGTAGGAGATGAGGGAGGTACAGAGATGAGATGAGCCTGTTAGAGACAGACACAAGACAGAGCAAAATAAAGAACTATAAGGATGAATGACAAAGTTACATACATGTGTAACAATACATTTATTCATGGGAATAGAAAACATGAAGAAAGAAGGGCTAAACATTTAGAAAATGTTGATTAGGTGAGCTACACTTCAAAAACATGAAAAGTATGCAAACAATTAAACTTGGAGAAAAATTAGTATGCCTGAAAATAATTAATGCAATATAAGAAATAACAAATTCAAACACATCGTACTAGAATTATGTTCGCTCTTAAAATCTAGTCTTGACATTCCAAAACTGTAATGACAATATAGCCTCTGGGCAGGCCCATCAGTTGTGTCAACAATGTCATCTTGATTTTCTTGGAAGGGTGGAAGGGTGGAAAATATCATATTTATTAAACAATGTTTATTTAATATACACAAATCTTTTAATAAGTTTTCTCTCAAGCAGTCTTAAGAATTACTATTCTAGCTTTATTTTTACTTCAAAGGCAGAACATTATGAGGGATACATTTTAAACCCTGGATATCTTATTTATGAGACCATTGTATTAAAAAAGCAAGAAAGCATATAAATATCTAAATACATAAAGACAGCATGCATCTGAAAATTAAAAGTACAGCATTTGTAAAAGAAGTAACTATAATGTAATATATCTGATTTCCAAAACCATAAATAAATATTATGCACAACACATATGTGTACATTGCTTTAAGGGCTGAAATCTACCCAGGCATAAAGAATGAACTTTATGTCACATGCTCCCAAATCTAACTGTTTTTCAGTAACCTATGGCGTTGAACAGTAGTTAGAGACTTTCTGCACTGTAACTCCTTTTGAGATCCTAAATAAAAGGTACAACTGGAAAATATTCAGATTCAGAGAGACAAAAGATACGTGAAGGAAAACAAACAGAGTTAGAAATTATTAGTAAAGGATAGAGCAGAATAAAGACACACTATACTTAAGAAAACTAATAATCCCAAATTATCTTCAAAAATATAAAAATTATCATAAGGATAATAATATTTTATAATAGATTTATAATCCCAATGTCTCAAAAGGTAATTGAATACATGACCTAAATGATAAATACAGATACTGATAAAATTTGCCTTCTAGATCACTTAACACAAAAGTTTTATTTTTAGTTTTAGAAAATCTTTCTAATTCAAATAATTATTTTAATATTTTCAATATATTTATTTTGAGTGCTTTACCACCCATACCCTTTTCAGGGTACTAATGTCAAAGTAGATATTATTTTTCTATTATTTTTGCTGTTGTTTTGCCAAATGTAACTGTCACTTTTTATTGAAACATCAGAATCAGACATTTAATTCTCACAGTTTTGATGCTTAATGAAAAGTGAAAGTTAAACACAGCATGGTGGCATTAAAAATGCATGGTGAATCCATAGCATCCTTCACATTAGCCCTGAAGAGAATGCAGAATACCAAGAAAAAAATTATTCAAACGAGTGAACTAGTGTGTTCAGAGATGAGATTGACAAATTATCACAAATCATTAAAAAAGGAAATGGACAAAGAATGGTAGACTTGGGAAGGAGAAGAGAAAGGAAATGAACTATTTTATTAATCTAATCTTTAAAACGGGGAAGACCCCATTTGAAATACAGTGTCTGAATATTTAACCCCGGAGAGTACTAACAAGGTAACATGCTCAAGACACAAGTCAATTAAGGAAGTAGAAACTTTATTCTATATGACTCTTTCAGGCTTATCTACATAAGCTTCAATTTGTTTTTGAGATAATTTCAGCACGTTAAACAAGAAATGGGGACTTATTTCTACCACTATGCTTAGGGAGGAAAATGTGTTCTGTTTTAAAGTTTCTAGAAAAATCTTTCCCTATTTAATTTCTATTCCATAATATATTTTTTTAAAAGTCAATCTTTTTGCATAATGGATTTTACTAAGGAGATTTAAAAAAATTAATAGTATTACCTTTACTTTTTTGATGTTTTGAAATCCTTTTGCATCTCTCTGAACTGTTGCACAAAAATTTAAATCTTGATTGCATATTTAAAACAGAATGTCCAATTTACATTTATGGCTATTAATTTCAATTTGTTTATATATCTAGAGTTTGTCAGGCTTTAGAGTTCATAAGTAGATTAAGAACCTTAGTAGTAAAGGTCTTTCGTACTTTTTTTCACTTTTGGGTAGGAGATTTACTTCTAAATTGGTGAAGTCTATACATATTTTCAGAATTCTCAACACACATAATTATGCAAAGTGTGTGAGGAAGCAAAACAGAGTCATAAGGAGGTGTTATAAGCTTAGGCTTAGAAAACCACTTCTGACAGCATACTCTACAACAATACTTAATTGGGTATGTGAATCTTATTAGAAATGTTTCCAAGTTTTTATTGCCCTTACGTATGCCTCAAAAAGATTTGTATGTGTTCAGATAAAGGCTGATTGTACAGATGGTGACAGAATCGCTTTAGAACCACTCAGATTCTGATTTTCGGGAAAACTAAACCATTTCTTAAATAAGACAAAAAGCAGGCTCTCAGAAAACCTTGCGACTATATGTAGATTTGTGATTCACAGTTATAATTCTATCATCTCTTCTCATGTTTAATAGAAGTTTAAAGCAGTAACAAACAGTATGTCTAGATCTGCATATTACAATAAATCATTGCTCTAATACTATAGTCTCTTACCTCAAAATAATGCAATGAAATTATTGTTATAGTAAACATTATCTCCAATGAAATTTAAGGTATAAATTTTAACTAATTCAAAATGCAAGATCCTTGCTTCTTTGAAGAAACATACCTCTTTCTTAAAGACATATATCTTATTATCTGATTTCTAGCAAAAGTTATGAAGGCAAAAGTTCATTTTTATAAAATATGCATGCACCCTTAGAAACTTAATTCTTGGGTATATTTTAATAAAGTTTTTGGAATCATGTAGACATAAGCCCATAGCCAAAATTAGTAAATAACTAAGTCTGTTTTAACTTTACCATACGAAATAAATACTAGCATTATAAGCATAACAAAAGCACTGTATTTGTAATACATCTCTTAGAATATAAAAGCCTCAAGTTTTGTTATCTTATGTATCGCATATTTTAAAGCAAATTGTGATTTAGAATATAAATATGTTTTAAATATATGATTTGATTCAAAGCAAGTTATGTCTCCTCAGAATGTTCAGTGGAATCTACAAACACAAGTTGGTATTTACGATAAAGTATTCCTAATAATTTTATTGAACTTAATGTGTGCACATCTATAGACTCTTTTATGTAACAAAAATGACTTATATTCAGTCACTGAAAAGTCCTAAAAGTCAAATGAGTATTTCAAAAATGATTTTGTCATTAAGAACTGGTTCTACGTTCTGAGACAAAATTACATCTAATCATCTTTATCTATTTAATAAAGCATTTACTCTATATGTTTATGTATATTTGATTCAGTAGTATGAAAATTGATTAATATGAAGCAAATCTGGAGAAAACTAATTTTCATACATTTTATTTAAGGCATCTCTGAAACTTGAAAATAAGGGTGAGATTACACGATATTTCATGCTGTCATTCCATGTGCTTTCATCCATTCGTGGAAATCAGTCTTTCCAGTAAAGCATTTGAAAGTACTTTTCATTAATTTTTATCTTTTAGAACTGGAAACTTTTTTTTTTTTTTTTTTTTTTTTAGAAAGAGTTTCCCCTTTTTTTTTTTTTTTTTTTTTGAGAGAGTCTCGCCCTGTCACCCAGGCTGGAGTGCAGCGGCGCGATCTCGGCTCACTGCAATCTCTGCCACCCAGGTTCACGCCCTTCTCCTGCCTCAGTCTCCCGAGTAGCTGGGACTACAGGCGCCCACCACCACGCCCGGTTAATTTTTTTGTATTTTTATTAGAGACGGGGTTTCACCGTGTTAGCCTGGATGGTCTCCAACTCCTGACCTCATGATCCGCCCGCCTTGGCCTCCCAAAGTGCTGGGATTACAGGCGTGAGCCACCGCGCCCGGCCTAGAACTGCAAACTTTTAAAGCTGATAGAAGTTTAACAAATTCATATCATCTTCACGGTAACTTCATTTTCTTTCATGAGACTAACAGAAAGGATGGATGATAACAGGAGATTTCTAAGCAACTTCCTTATTGCAAATGATCCGGGTTAAATAAATGCAAGGAGAGAACAAAAAATACAGGAAAGATAAAATAGTCTGAAGCATAAATCATAGTAAGTCGATTGCTAGGAAACAATGGTGGTCATCTATGTTGGTTTATGAAGATGGTAAGTGGGGTGGCTCCATGGATGTTGAAGATGCCGCATTACAAACAGCAATGAGCCCTTGAACCGGAATCAGCCATAATGTATGTAAAGCCACAAACAATGCACTGGCTGGTCTTTTCAATCATTTTCTCTAATGGAATTTGTTAACTATGAGCAACATGAAACCAATATCTTTTTTCCACAAACACTAGATGATGATCATAATTCCTTTAAACTAAAAGACCATCTATGGCATAAGTCAAAGCCCTGCATTACATTTTTAAGCTACAGGACAGAGACTAGGACCTTATTTGGTATGCCACAGATGCTCTGTTTATGTTTTCTGCAGCCAAATCTAAAAGATTTTTTTATTAAATATTAGTTTTCTTTGCATTTTTTCCTGAACCTTTCAGGAAACTTAAGTTCTTTTCTAAAATTTTACAATTTGATGCTTGATAATAAGAATATATACTCATGTGAAAAGAATTCTATAATCTGTATTTCAAAAAATCATTTTCAAACAAAATAAGTTTTAAAAGATTTAGAAGCACTTTGATATGTCAGAGACCTAAAGTAGACATAAAGAGCACAATGAACAAACATTTACCATTTTTGTCCATGGAATTTGGTTCTGACTGTTTCTTGCCAATATCAGCAAAGGAACGAACAATGGGAATCCTGTTGGTAAGTTTTTTCTGATTCTGATGATGATGCTGTTTCATCAATGCCTCATGGACCCTGTGGCGTACATCTTCGTTCAGCTGACCTGAGCTCACTTGTTGGTCAAGAACCATATCTGAAGAGAAAAGGCCGGAAGAAGATGAGCACAGCTTTCCTCTAGAACATGTGCCAGCTGTGAACCACTGAGTCCAAATATGCAAGCCCTCAACAATATTATTCATCTTGAAATAGAAATAACTTCTTTAAAAAATCTCTAAGCATGGTGTTATAAACGGAAATTTATCTTCCATTGTAGAAATGTTGCACAAGAAAGATTTGGACAAATTTTCATTATAAACCATTCTATTTTAAATACATAATTCTTATGAAGTACATAATTCTTATGAAGTATTATTTTTCAAATGGGAATAGTTGCATTGAGAAGAAAGTTCTTTATTTCTTCATTATTCACACTGATGGGAGGAATAGCTGTAGAGATAATATCAAAATTCATAATGTGCTTGAATTTGAAAATTCATAATGTGTTTGAATTCACAATTCATAATGTATTTGAATTTGAAAATTGGTTTTATACTTATATTTTAAAATTTTTCCCATTTTTTAGTACAGACTAATTTCCTTGTTTCCTCATTAAGTGAACAAACGTCTATCTGTGAAAATCTGATGCAAAGAGGCCTATGAAGTGATATAGTTACTGAATTTGGAGAGTAAACAATTCAGTTTCATATGGATAGAAAATCAGCCCTTTCTCAAACTTTCCTGGAAACACACTCCCTTGAGAATGTTAGATTAAAAAGATATTCTATACCTGCAAAACAAAGACTGGAAGGTGAGATTTCAGAAGTCTATAATTAAGCAGATTATTTACCATACACTGTATCAAAAATGTCAATAAAGTACATAAGTAAAGGTATTTTAAGTTTCTTAGTGATATAAAGATCACATCAATGGATGTTTGTGTAATCTGCTTTCTGATTATCAAATATTAACTCTAATTGTTTTTCAGGCATTAACATCTTATGTAAAGCAGATCACAATAAGCTGCCTTCCACTGCCTTTTTGAATACAGTAAAGGTTTGAAAGTTAGCAGAATGCTGCCTTACCAACAATGTTTTCCTTCAGTGTGAAATGGAAATGAACTAGGGGACAGATTTGGGCCACTTTATGACATTCTAGCTAGACAACTTTGCAATGTTGAATAACCTCAGTGTCCTTATTTGTAAAATGGAGATAATAATATCTATATCATATATTGGTGCCAAGACTAATGACATAAGGCACCTGATGCACTGATTGGAATATTGAGGCTATCAGTAAATATTTCCCAGAAAAAGATTTTCTTTGTAATTTTCATTATGTAGATTATGGGTTCCTGGTTTGAAATTTGTGGTGGTTTCAATATATTCATATTTTATAACAGCTTATCAAGTAGAGAAAAAGCTGGGCTTATCAATAGCAGAAAACCCAAATTAAACTACCTAAAACAATTTTATTGGCTCACATAATAGAAAGATCAAAGTTAAGTTGGCTCTAATTCTGCTTCTCCGTGATTTTGTTAACTTCCTCCTCCTCTAGGGTAAGCTTTAACCTCAGGCTGATTTTCCTTATGGTCATAAGGTGGCTTCCAGCAGCAACAAGGAAACACATATTTTTATTCATATCCAGTGAGAAATATATTTTTTGTGTGACTTTCTCTTAGATTAGTTATTTTTCACCTGGCCAGGAAAAATTATCCTAAGTCTAACTGACACAGCCCTGCCCATCTTGAACCAATCACTGGCAAAGGAGATGGTATTCATATGACTGACAGGCTAATCAAGAACTGCGCTTCACTCTAGAGTTAATTCTCTAAACCAGAGATAGACAAGCTCTTTTTGTCCAGAGCCAGATAACAAATATTTTAGGCATTGTAGGCCATATGATCTCTGTCACAAATACTGAATTCTGCCTTTGTAGCAGGAAAGCAGCCACAGGCAACATGTACACAAATGAGCCTGGTTATGCTTCAGTGAAACTTTTTTATGGATGCTGAAACTTGAATTTCATATAATATTCACATCACAACATATTAACTTATTTTTTATTATTTTTCAACCATTTAAAATATAATCACCATTCTTAGCTCAAATGCCCTACAAAATCCGGCAGTTGGCCATATTTGGCACATGGGATATAGTGTGCTCTATCATTTTTGTGTGTACAATGGAAAGAGATAGAATGAATATTTGGAAGTCACCCATAATATATACCTGGAATGTTTGAAAGTCAGCCACTATAATTACCTCAAAGGTCCCTTCCAATTCTGAAAATGTATGATACTATAGAATAATATTTAAATCTATTTTTCAGTTCTTTGGAGATCAGTAGTTATAATACCCCTGGGTTAATCTGAAATAAAGGAAATAATAAATTGTCAACATATATGACATTACACTGAAACCTTGCTAAGATGGAAAAATGTATATAAAATATGCATATACTTCAGAATGGAAGTTGTAAAGTAGGTTATTAGAATACCAATATGATATTATTGTAAGGCAGTTCCAAATATAAGCCATGATATGAATTCACAGTTCAATATTCTAGTCAGAATCAAAAGTAACCACATAATAAACCCTTCATATGTTTATGATTTTAAAATTCTGTTGAAGCATAATGTTTCCAGGCTCGAACACTACAAAAGCCATAGGTCACTATCTTCACAGTTTTTCAAAGATAAGATTTTTATTTGAAACAGCTATGTAAGGAAAAGTAAATATTAAAAAACACACTCATGTGTTCATTAGTTACAGAGAAATACACAGCAAACTTCTTCAAAGTATAACTGTATCAAATTATATCTTACTTGTCTGGAAAAAATTACTCATTTTGCTTAAGAATATAACTTATACTAGGGTGACATTTAAGTACCAAAAGGAATCTGAATTAGTAATCACTTACATTGTTCTTTTCACCACTACAATATATATTAGTATTAACTTGAAAAGTGTGAAAGAATAATGGACCGTGATGACTGGGTCCAGAGTGAAGTCCTGCAATCTCAGCAAGCTATTATGCCTACATAACACAGTCTATTCTGCCCCAGGATCTGGGTGATAAGAGAAAAATCAAGAAAAAAAAAAGGACAAATAGGTCATACTCTGCTAACACTAAGCAGACTCTAGAAAAACTAGTAGCACTTTGAGACCATACTGGCCAACATGGTGAATTCCCGTCTCTACTAAAAATACAAAAAAATTAGCTGGGCATGGTGCCGTGTGCCTGTAGTCCCAGGTACTCAGGAGATTGAGGCAGGAGAATTGCTTGAACCCAGGAGGCGGGGGTTGCAGTGAGCTGAGATCGCACCACTGCACTCCAGCCTGGCGACAGGGCAAGACTTCGTCTAAAAAAAAAAAAGAAAAGATAAACTAGTAGCACTTGTGGAAAAAGACCTCAGAAAAATGAAAAGTTGTTTCTCATCCTATCAGGTAACTATTTTATCATAATGTATCTTCAATGAAAGCCCCTAGAGGCTATGACATTTCGCAGATTTTATATAAATCTCTGCCTTTTTGAAGATCATCATATCAATGCTTTGAAAACCCATTGTCTTAACTTTAAAAGATATTGGGAGAGCTGAGGGGGAATATGATATGAAGTTCCTAAATTCTGTGGTTTGGTTGCCAGCACTAACAGGGATGTGCGTACTAAAGATGTAAACTATAATAAAATACTTACTTTTCAGACCAAGGATTGTCACAGTATAGGCATGTTAAAAAATATATGGTTATTCCTATACTCCCAACTCTACAGATTACATTCAGTGGAGCAAACTGTAGACTCTTCCTTCAATTAAAGATTTTAAACAACAAAGGTTGTTTAAATGAGTTGGGAGCTATGATTGATAATCTGCCCATGGTACCAACTTTGGTTTGGTTTTAATTTCTTCCTAACTCTCATTGACAGAATTAGGTTAAAGTATACACACACTGCAGAGAGGATATTTCCATCATTAATCTTTATAATGCTTAATTTCAAAGAGATTAACATAGACCATAAAATTCCTGTAATTTATATGAATATAATTCAGAAGCATATTCAATATAATTAATCTCCATATCAGAGTAAATTGTGGTAAGAAGATATATCTGGAGAATTTTGGATTTGAAAAGGTTAAGTAATATTTTGAAGGATAAAGTTTAAATTTATTGAGTTTCCTGAAACATTGGGAAACAGATATTTTAAATTAACTTTAGCCAAAAGAAAATCCTACTTTAATTATATTAGAAATTTTGACAGATATGCCAGATACAAATGGGATTTTCTGCTACTAAGTCTACAAAAATCTCTTAAGGAATTATCTGAGTCTGTTAAAAACATATCAAAACATTGATATAAAAATCCTTGATCATTACAAAACAATGTCTGGGTCATATTCATCTAGTAGGAAATGTCTGAAAAACATCAATACTGCAAAGCCTGTGTATTCACAAGGTACTAGGGATTAGAACCCTTAAAGGTAAACTCTTACACTTAGCTTTTGTAAAACTGAAACTAGTGATTAATGTATGTGAATTATGACTAACAGAGAAAAATCATGATAAATAAGAGCTGAGGACAAAGTTTCAGAGCTGATTGTTAATCACTATGGCCACAAATGATCATGAAACAGAATAAAACAAAAATTATGGTTGGGCACAGTGACTCATGCCTGTAATCCTAGCACTTTGGGAAGCTGAGGCAGGTGGGTCAATTCAACCCAAGAGTTCAAGACCAGCCTGGGCAACATAGTGAGACCCCATCCCCCAAAATTATGATTATAGGTTAATAAAAAAAGTATTTCCATTTCTGCAAAGGTCATCTTTGATAAAGAACTTTCTATTTATCTGTTTATGGTGAAATAGTCTCTCTCCTACTTTATATGTTGCTATGATAATAAAACATAATTATGTGAAAATACTTTGCAAAGTTAGAAGTCTTAAAAACAGAAAGCATGCTTATTTATTACAAACTTAGTAATGCAGCTCAATTTTTATAAAACGAAAATAGGAGAAGTAAAAAATAAGAAAATAATTACTAACTATAGAGAGAAATATTTTAATGAGATTATATTGAGGGGATAAATAAGTAACTTTTAAATTTAGTCAAATTATAGTTATCAATGAGAGGAAATCTCAGTAATGATTGTAAAGGAATCTAAGGTAATAATGATCAACACAAATATTTGTAATCATTTTTCTTTGTGATGTTAGCATTAAACCACTGACATATTCTAAACGTCATTTTACAGGCTGTTCTACACTGAAAAATGGGACATTCAGGTTAGGCTACTTCAAAGTCAGAAAGATACACACTAATTAGAAGAGCAGAAAGAATACTAAAAAGCTATTTAGGGTATCAAGACGTCAGCTGAACTACTTTCACTGTAAGGATAGATTTAGAGAATGTAATTTGATTGAAAAGGCTAGATTTAACCCAGTTAACCTTAACATATTCTACAGAATTGAGCTTGGAAGACAGGGACAGAGTTAGGAAAAAGTCACATAATTTTGGACAATGAAAGTGAACTAAAGTGATAAAATGAAGTGTTTTAGTCAAATTACTGGGAGAAAATTTCTTCATAGGAATAACTTTCCGAGGAAAGCATTAGAAATTACATAATTTAAGAAATGTGAAGACTGGTAAAAGTATAAAGGGTATGTTCTGAAGCTAATTTTGCCGGGTGGTAGAATGTGACAGTTTCGTTTCCCATTTCAAAACGTATTTGGACTAATCTATTCTTAAAGGTAGCGCCATCATCGATTTAAGCAGCAGAAATAAACCCCTTAGAGCAAGGCCTTTAACCTTTTAAATCTTAGTTTCTTTCTTTATTAAATAAGGATAACAATAATAACACCAAGAACCAGGTTTGAGTATTAAAAAGATAATTACAAACTTAAGAGCTTCCCATACTTCAAAGTACTGTGAAAAGCCCAGCTGTCTCATTCCTAATTAAAATATAAAAATGTTTATTGGGTATTAGCAAGACCATATAATGTAAAGCTAAGAAACTGAGCTGGATAGCTAACTATTTTGGCATTCTTAGAGACTTTGCTTATTTCTGAGTTAATCATTTTCTCCATTTTCTCTTGATTTAGTGCAGCTACAGTAGCCTGGATATTTCTGAAAATTATACATACATGTTTAACTTCATAAAGTCTTTCAGGCTCTAGCTATGTA
This sequence comes from Hylobates moloch, assembly GCF_009828535.3. NCBI lineage: Eukaryota > Metazoa > Chordata > Mammalia > Primates > Hylobatidae > Hylobates > Hylobates moloch. The sequence goes on from NW_026652276.1 coordinate 80,761,946, forward strand.
ACTTAAAGAATAATCTCTTTACAGGTGTTACATGAAACAGAAGAGGACCGCTTATCTTTCCTGTTTGGGGCAGTGTGGTGTGTGTGTGTGTGTGTGCGCGCGTGTGCGCTCACGTGTGTGTGTGTGTTTTAGTATTTTTGGAGTTTTTGCTTAATATTTCAAGCCATAGTATCTTTCAGTACTTACTTTTCTTTTCACACATACTGCAATGCCTATCGGCACCAATGACTAAATCAATAATTTTGAAGGTGATAAATGTGCCATCAAAATTTGGGTGACATTCACTTCAAGACATTTCTTTTTCTTCAGACAGCAGTTGCAGTGTAATAGAAAAAACACGTAGGCTTAAAGTCAGGGGACCTTGGGTGAAATCTAGGCCATGACAATTTTAGAGTTTCTATTTTCTGATTGGAAAATGAGAATGACATCTACTTCATGGGGCTGTTCTGCAGATTAAAGTAGATATGTTATTTTTCTAATATATTATTCTCATATATATGATTAAAAACACACATATAGTTTATTTTTCATTTCTACAATATAATTAAGATATTAAGTCTTTTCACTTCACAAATACATATCATATGGAACGAATTTTATTTTTTCCCAAACTAATAATTTTTAAACTGCCTCTTTTCTTTGTTAGTATTTTTAAAACCTCCATCAATTATTTCATTTATACTCTTTCAAAACTTGTTTCTGTGTTTTTGTATTATTTTGTTTTCACTAACATATGTTTGTCTTCTGGTCAAAAGATACAGGAGTTCTTTGGCTCAATTTCTGTAATAATAACATTTCCTAAATATACCTGTCTGTATTATAAGATATCATTGAATTCTAATACTAATCATTCATCAGGTCATAGTTTTGAATTATAAAACTAATCCTAACTGTATCACTTGGCTTCCTCTGGAATTCAAGGTTTTAATTAAGTTTAAAATAAATGGCCGTACCTTTCTGTGTCCATTCTCAACTAACATTTTTCTGTTTATTGAAATTTTTTCATTTGGTTATTTCATATGTTTGAATACTGAAAATAAGCATCTAGCTCTAAGGTTTTTTCCTTTAATTTTCTAATGGTGAGAGTCTAAATATGATAATGAAAATAAATGGTGAATGGGAATCAAGATATCTAGGTTCTTGTCTTATACTTGGCACTGCCAAGCTAGAGCATATTTCACTGAGATTCAACTTCTTTTATCACAAATAACAGGGTAAAAGAAAATGACTTTAAAGGCCTCATGCAGTGATTATGAGAATTAGTTTTCCAAAGTTCATACATATATTGAATTATAAGGAAAAGAGTAACAGAAAAGTAGCTGTACCTATAAAATAGACTAAAGGAGAAAAGATATACCTGCAATTTCTTCTAAAGTGTTGGCATGCATGTCCAGCAACACAGTTCCATTCAGAATACAACTTCTCAACTCAAACAAGCTGTGCAATGAAAGAGTAGCCACATAAGGCTTGCTCCACCTTTCTCCTCCATCTTCCACATCTTCTTCAAACTTCAACCACCTATGCAAATAAATATTATCAGCACAGTTTATATTATATAGTAGGTGAATGATCCTTTATCCCAAAAATAAAAGGTTGAAATAGAAAACTAGTCATATTGTGTCTTGGTTCATAGGTTTTGGAAGTATATAAAAGCTAGTCTAAGCCATTTGGCTTATTTCATTTTAATTCCATTTAACTCATATTCTTTTTGCAATTAAAAAATAATTGAGAAAAAAGGAAAACTCATGTTATTTTGTTAACTTGTCTAACTCTGAAGAAACATTTAAATATAAGTGTTTAACCACTGGTCACAGCAAATCTTATGTAGCACTAATAAAGAGTGTATACTTCATAGAAAGTTAGTGGTAATTGAAAAAGAAAATGAAAGAATACTTATTTTTCCTTAGTGGGAGGTCTTAAACCTGAATATTTTAGTCTCTCGGTAATTTTCTTATAAGATCTTGAGGGAGGCTGGCATAATTTGGGGTCTGTTGTATAGGAAAAATCCTTGTTAGGCTTGCTTGGATGAAAGCTAGTGATAGCAGTCACTTCCTAGGGACTAAATATGTGAGAATTGAGCTCAGACCCCATCCCTGGGTGTTTCTGCCAGGATGGATCATCAGAGAAGAAACTTGATGTCATGATGTCAAACAGGAGACCACTGTCTTCTTGGACTGAAATGAATAGCAATACCTAGATTGTCTATAAGCAAGATAAATGGAACAGATAAAGAGAAACCAATGATTTTATTGCTCTGGCACAAGCCACTTAATTCTTATCTGTTCAGGAATTTGTTCTCTAATCCTAATAGATGACCAATTTAGTTTCACCATTTCTAATGAACCTTAGCCTAAATCTTCTTGGCTACCTCCATCTCCACCATTTCCCTCATCTCGTTTCTCCTTAGTCATTTTTGACCCCAATTTCTCTCCCCAAGCAATATCATTCAAATCCTCTGTATGATATTATATTACTATCTTGTGTAATAAAATGATCCAACTTCAACACACAACAAATATGTGGGAGTAACTAGTTAGGGAATCGAGTGGATTAGCCAAAAGTAACTAACCAAAAGAGCCAGTCAGAATGATTAATGTGCAGAGTAGTAAGAGAGATCAGGAAAGCTATGGATCTGTCTCTAGTGTTTAGGAAGCAAAAAGAAAAAAAAAATGTCAGAAAGTGAAAAGGAAACCAATAGAAAAGAATACTTATACCTGCCAAAATTTACAATCAGGTAAGAATAGCTATGCCATATTGAAAAAGCTTACATTTAAGCCACAAATCACCAACAGAATCTCTTCAAGGCTGGGCATTTTATAGAACATTTTTGTCTACACAGAAAGTTTTCATATCAGTTATTCTTAAAGTTTTTCAGTCCTAAACAGGGCCATAATACCTCATAGATCATGTGATGGTCATATCATGTCATAACTGGTTCTCCCTGTCTTCCTAGGAAAGTGTAGAATATCACTACCTGGCTCCCTTTTAATTGGGTGAGTCCATGTGTCTGTGATTAAACCTGGAAATGAGGTGGGAACAGAAATTATGTGTGTGTCACTTTCAGACTGGAGTATTTAATTGGCAAGACAATATCCTCTGGAGCTTATCCTTTCCTTGACATCTAACAAGCAGAGTTCAAGATGAAGACTGATCTATCAGCTGAGGTTTCTAAGTCACTATTTAATACAATGAACAGACGAGCAAAACCCCAATGATCCATGATGGACATGAATTGTGAGCCATAAATAAATGGGTTTAAGCCACTGAGATTGCAGGATATTTTTATAGCATAATTTAGCCCATCCCAACTGACACAGATTACCATTTTAGTTATTCATATCAGCATAAAAATCCTAATCAGAATTAATGGTGAAAGTAAATATGATTTTAATAAATATAAATTACTATTTCTTGTCAGATATAAGAATAAGGCCATAGTCACATTATGATTTCAATATCACAAAGGAGCAACCTCTTGGCAGACATTTTAATGGAATAGTATTATATAAAGTGTCTTCGACTAGTTGAGAATAAAAAAAAATTTATATTTTTTCTATATAGCTAAACCACCAAGTTATAAAAGGAAAGTCTTTTAACTTCTCTGGGTCAGTTTTCTCACAGGTAAAATGATGAGACAAATTAAACACATTAAACAATTTTCCAAAGATCACCTAGCCAGTGACCTTGTCAAGCCAGGATCCAACTCTAAGTTTTTTTTTTTTAATTTTATTTTTCTCCAGAGTCTGTGCCCATTTCCTACCATAATACAGTAATTTGAATTGAATTTATAGTCCTTTTCAGTTCAAACATCTTATGCTAATGCTTATAGCAGAAACAACTGATTTAACATTTAATTTTCATCCATGTCTGGAGCCAATCTTAAGTTGCAAAATGTTCTTTGTTCTCACTTTTTCTTTTATATTATTCCAATTTGTTTTCTTTATTGCCTACTATGCTAGATAAAAATAGATGGTTTTCTTTTGTGAGTAAGACTCAAACATACTATTCTGTGGAAGGGCTATAATGAAACTTTCCATAAGGAAGTGGCATCAGAGGAGTGGATACAACTTTTATTAAATCTCTTAATTAAATTATAATCTACTGACATATGCTGTGGACTTCAGATAAAAAGAGCAAAAGGAAGGGAGACTATATAATAGCATGTATGCTGGTGTTATTTTGACTGAAGAACTTTGTTAAATTGGAAATTTACTTTCTAGTCTATTTGATGGTAAAGGAAACCTAGAGTTTTAAAAGGGTGTAATGCTATTTAAGGAAATACAGGTTTTTCTCTATGGAAAATGTCCTCAATTAAGGTTTCTAGAACTATGGTACTTTCTGTTATCCCCTTTATAAAATTGATTCTAAAATGTTGTAACAGTGAGGCGATGGGTAACAGTGAGATGATGTCTCTACAAGAAATAAAACATGTTAACCAGGTGTGGAGGTGCATGCCTGTAGTCCCAGCTGCTCAGAAGGCTAAGATGGCAGGATTGCTTAAGCCCAGGAGATCGAGGCTGCAGAGAGCCATGATAATGCCACTGCACTCTAGCCTGGGTGATAGAGTGAGATCCTGCCTCAAAAGAACAAATAAATAAATTAAATTAAATGTAATCTCCAAAAATTATACTCAAGTACAAAATCCTGAAAAGTCTTCGTACATTACTAAAAAATCATATTGTTTCTTAACTATTTAGGTGTAACTCTATAAACTCACCCATACAATAATATTGTTTGTAAGCTGTAATAACATTAATAACAAATTCACTTTTAAAATACTCCTAGGCCTCTTGATTTATATAGAATGATAAAACCCTTTCTTATAATAAAACTTATAGTTAAAATTTACTTCTGGATAACAGTGAAGATGACTAAATAAGTGACAAGGCATCTAAATCATTTCATCTTGGCTCCTTTGAAAGTAAAATTTTAAATTTTAAGAATGCTAAAAAGGGGTTGCTGTTTTTATTTCAGAAAAAATGACTTTAAACCAAAAACATTCAAAAAGTAAAAAGAAGAGGATTACATAAAAATAAAGTGTTCAATTAAACGAGAAGACTTAACTATCCTAAATATATATGCACCCAATACTGGAACACCTAGATTCATAAAACAAAACAAGTTCTTAGAGACTTATGAAGAGACTTGGATAACGGCAATATAATAGTGGAAGACTTCAACACCCTACTGATGGTATTGGACAGATCACTGAGGCAGAATACTAACAAGAGATATTTGGGACCTAAACTTAACACTTGACCAAATGAACTTAACAGACATCTACAGAACACTCCACCCAACCAAAACAGAATATACATTCTTTTCATCTGCACATGGCACATATTCTAAAATTGACCACATACTTAGCCATAAAGCAATTCTCAACAAATTTAAAAAAACCAAAATCATACCAAACATACTCTCAGAACACAATGCAATAAAAATATAAATCAATATCAAGAAGATCTCTCAATACCATACAATTACATGGAAACTAAACAACCTGCTCCTAAATGATTTGGGTAAACAATGAAGTAAAGGTAGAAACCAAGAAATTCCTTGAGACTAATGAAAACAAAGATACAATATACTAGAATCTCTGGAACACAGCAAAAGCAGTGTTGAGAGGAAAGTCTATACTGCTAAATGTCGACATAAAAAAAAAAAACTTAAATCTTAAGTTAACAACCTAACATTACACTTGAAGGAATTTGAAAAACAAAAGCCAACCAATCCCAAATATAACAGAAGAAAAGAAATAACCAAAATATAGCTGAACAGAATAAAATGGAAATGAGAAAAATCACACAAAAGATCAACAAAACCAAGACTTGGCTCTTTGAAAGAATAAATAAAATTGATATACTACGAGCTATACTAATTTTTTAAAAGGGAGAAGATAAAAATAAACACAATCAGAAAACAAAGAAGACATTACTACTAACCCGACAGAAATACAAAAACCCTAAGAGACTATTATGAACACCTCTGTGCTCACAAACTGGAAAAGCTAGAAGAAATGGATAAATTCCTGGGAATATACAACTGCCCAAGATTAAACCAGAAATAAATTATTTTTATTTCATTTCATTTTATTTTATTTTTTTTATTATTTTTTTGAGACAGAGTCTTGCTCTGTGACCCAGACTGGAGTGCAGTGGCACGATCTTGACTCACTGCAACCTCTGTTCCTGCACTCAAGTGATTCTCCTGCCTCACATCACAAGTAGCTGGGACTACAGGTGCACACCACCGTGTCTAGCTAATTTTTTTGTATTTTTAGTAGAGACAGGGTTTCACCATTTTGGCCAAGCTGGTCTCAAATGTCTGGGCTCAAGTGATCCACCCACCTCAACCTCCCAAAGTGCTGGAATTAGAGGTGTGAGCCCTGTACCTGGCCTAACCAGAAAGAAATTGAAACCATGAACACACCAATAATGAGTTCCAAAATTGAATCAGTAATAAAAAAAACCTATCAACCAGAAAAAAGCCTTGGATCAGATGGAGTCACAGCCAAATTCTACCAGATGTATAAAGAAGAATAGATACTGAAACTATTCCAAAAAACAAGGAGGAGGGGCTCCTCTCCAATTCATTCTGTGAGGCCAGCATCATTCTCATACTAAAATGAGGCAGATACACAACAAAAAATCTTCAGACCAATATCTCTGATGAACATAGATGCAAAAATCCTCCATAAAATACTAGCAAACCAAATCCAGCAGCACATCAAAAAGCTAATCCACCATGATCAAATAGGCTTTATTCCTGGGATACAAGTTTGGTTCAACATATGCAAATCAATAAATGTTATTTATTACATAAACAGAACTAAAAACAAAAACCACATGATCATCTCAGTAGATGCAGAAAAGGCTTTTGATAAAATTAAACATCCCTTCATGTTTGAAACCCTCAAAAAACTAGGCATCGAAGGTGTACACCTCAAAATAGTAAGCGTTATCTACAACAAACCTACAGCCAACATCATACTGAATGGGCAAAAGCTGAAAGCATTCTCCTTGAAAACTGGTACAAGACAAGGATGCCCACTTTCACCACTCTTGTTCAACATAAGTCCTGGAAGTCCTAACCAGAGAAGCAGAAAAGAATAAAAAATAAAAGGCATCCGGATAGAGAAAGAGGAAGTCAAACCATCTCTCTTTGCAAATGATATGATACTTTACCTAGGAAACCCATAACCCCTGCCTGAGGCTCCTAGATCTGCTAAACAACTTCATCAAAGTTTTAGGATACAAAAATCAATATGCAAATGGTATATGTTTATATACACCAATAACATTCAAGCTGAGAGCTAAATCAAGAATGCAATCCCATTCACAATAGCCATGAAAATCATAAAATACCTAGGAATACAACTAAACAGGGACGTGAAAGATCTCTGCAACAAGAATTACAAGACACTGCTGAAATAAATCAGAGATGACACAAACAAATGGAAAAACATTCCATGCTCGTGGATAGGAAAAAATTCAAAATCAAAATGGCATACTGCCCAAAGCAATTTACAGATTCAATGCTATTCCTATCAACCTACCAATAACATTTTTATAAAATTAGAAAAAATGTACACATTTTTACAAAATTAGAAAAAAATTCTAAAATTCATATGGAACCAAAAAAGATTCCAAATAGCCAAAGTGATCCTGAACAAAAAGAATGAAGCTGGAGGCATCACACTACCTGACTTCAAACTATACTACCAGGCTACAGTAACCAAAACAGCATGGTACCAGTATAAAAACAGACACATAGACCAATGGAACAGGTTAAAGAACCCAGAAATAGAGCCGCATACGTAGAACCATCTGTTCTTCAACAAAGCCAATAAAAATAAGCAATGAGGAAAGGACTCCCTACTCAATAAATGCTGCTGGGATAACTGGCTAGCCATATGCAGAAGATTGAAACTGGGCCCCTACATTTCACCATATACAAAAGTCAACTCAAGATGAATTAAAGACTTAAATGTAAGGCCAAAAACTATAAAAACTCTAGAAGAAAATCCAGTAAATACCATTCTGGACATCAGCCAAATAAAAGACTTTGTGATGAAGATGCCAAAAGCAATTGCAACAAAAACAAAAATTGACAAGTGGAATTTAATTGACCTAAAGAGCTTTTGCACAGCAAAATAAACTATCAACAGAGTAAACAACCTACAGAGTAGGAGAAAATGTTTGCAAACTATGCATCTGACTAAGGTCTAATATCCAGAATCTTTAAGGAACTCAAATAAATCAACAAGCAAAAAACAAACAACCCTATTTAAAAAGTGGGCAAAAGACATTAACAGACACTTCTCAAAAGAAGACATACTAATACAAGTAGCAACAAGCATATGAAAAAATGCTCAGTATCACTAATCATTATGGAAATGTAAACCAAAACAACAATGAGATACCATTGCACACCAGTCAGAATGGCTATTACTAAAAAGGCAAAAAATAACAGAAGCTGGCGAGGTTGCAGAGAAAGGGGAATGCATATACATTGCTGGTGGGAATGTAAATTAGTTCAGCCACTGTGGAAAGCAGTCTGGACATTTCTCAAAGAACTTAACACAGAACTATCATTCGTCCCAGCAATCCTATTACTTAGTATATAACCAGTGGAATATAAATCGTTCTACCATAGAGACACATGCACTTGTATATTCATTGCAGCACTATTCACAATAGCAAAGACATGGAATCAACCTATGTGCCTACCAGTGGTGGACTGTATAAAGAAAATGTGGTACATATACACCATGCAATCATATGCAGCTATAAAAAATGAGATAATGGCCTTTGCAGCAACATGCATGGAGCTGGAGGCCATTATCCTAAGTGAATTAATGCAGGCACAGAAAACCAAATACTGCATGTTCTTACAAGTGGGAGATAAACATTGCATACACATGGACCACAAAGAAGGGAACAACAGACACTGAGGCCTAGTTGAGGGTGGGGAGTGGGATGATCAAAAACTACCTATTGGGTGACAAAAAATATCTATCAGGTAAGGTGGAGTAGTGGGAAGATTGAAAAACTACCTAACAGCTGACAAAATTATCTGTACACCAAACCTGTAACACACAATTTACCCATGAAACAACCCTGCACATATACGCCTTGAACCTAAAATAAAAGTTGGAAAGAAAAAAAACAGAATACTGATAAGATGTGGGCTCTGTGTGTTGCTGTGTGTGTGTGTGAGTGTGTGCATGTGTGTGTGTGTGTGTGCAGTTCTATGCATTAAAAAAAACTATTTTGAGACATAGTCTCACTCTGTCATCTGGACTGGAGTGCAGTGGTGCAATCACAGCTCACTGCAGCCACAACCTCCTGGGCTCAGATGATCCTTCCACCTCAGCCTCCCAAGTAGCTGGGACTACATAGCCAGTTACTATGTCTGGCTATTTTTTTTTGTTTTTTTGTTTTGTTTTGTTTTGTTTTGTTTTGTTTTTTTGAGACGGAGTCTCGCTCTTTCCCCCAGGCTGGAGTGCAGTGGCGCAATCTCGGCTCACCGCAACCTCCACTTCCTGGGTTCACGCCATTCTCCTGCCTCAGCCTCCCGAGTAGCTGGGACTACAGGCGCCCGCCAACACGCCCGGCTAATTTTTTGTATTTTTAGTAGAGACGGGGTTTCACCGTGTTAGCCAGGATGGTCTCGATCTCCTGACCTCGTGATCCGCCTGTCTCAGCCTCCCAAAGTGCTGGGATTACAGGCGTGAGCCACAGCGCCCGGCCCTTTTTTGTATTTTTTTATAGAGATGGGGGTCTCACTATGTTACCCAGGCTGGTCTTGAACTCCTGGCCTCAAGTAATCCTCCTGCCTTAGCTGACCACCCAAAGTGCTGGGATTACAGGCATGTGCCACCATGCCCTGCCTACATTCTATGCATTTTTATCCCATGTATAGATAGATGTAACCTCTACCACAATCAACATACGAGGCTGTTCCATCACCACAAAAGAAATCCCTTGTGCTGCACCTTTATATTCTCAATCCTCACTCTATTTCTGTCCCCTGGAAACCACTAATCTATTCTTCATCACCATACTTTTGTCATTTTGAGGGTGTTATATAAATGGAATCATATAGTTTGCAACCTTTTGAGATTGACACTTTTTTACTAAGCATATGCCCTTGATATACATTCAAGTTATTGTGTGTATCAGTAGTTTCTTCCTTTTTATTGCAGAGTAATATTCCATTATAAAGATGGATGTATCAGTTTGTTTAATCAGTCACCCATGGGGGACATTCAGGTTGTTTGCAGGTTTTGCCATCACAAATAAATCTGCTGTGAACACTCATGCAGAGGTCTTTGTGTGAACAGGTTTTCATTTCTCTGGGATAAATGCCCAAGAGTCCAATTGCTGGATCATATAGTAAATGCATGTTTAGTTTTATCAAAAACTGTCAAACTGTTTTCCATAAGGGGCTCTACCATTTTACATTCACACCAGCAATGTACGAAAGATCCAGTTTTTTCAAATCCTCACCAACATTTGTTAGTATGACTATTTTTTCATGTTTATTATTCTATTAGGTATGCAGTAATATCTCAGAGCAGTTCTAATTTGCATTTTCCTAATGACTAACGATATTGAACATTTTTGCATGTGCTATTTGCCATATGTATCTCTCCTTTGGTGAAATGTCTGTTTGTGCCTTTTGCCCACTTTTCTAATTGATTTATTTTCACACTGTTGAACTTTGAGAGTTCTTTATATGTTCTACATATAACACTTTTGTTGAATATCTGGTTTGCAAATACTTTCTGTCTGTAGCTTGCCTTTTCATTCACTTAACAGAATCTTTCGCAGCACAAACATTTTAATTTTGGTAAAGTTCAATCTATAAATATTTCCTTTTACGAATTGTGCTTTTGGTGTTATGTCTAAAAACTTGCCACCTAGCCCTAGGTCCTGAAGATTTTATCTTATGTTTTATTCTAAAAATTTCATGGCTTTATGTTTCAAGTTTAAATCTATAAACTATTTTGAATTAATTTTTATGTACATGGTGAGGTTTATATCAAGGCTAATTTTTGCCTTTAGGTGTCTAATTGCTCCAACATTATTTTTCAAAAAGATTATTTTTCCTTCATTTAATAGTTTTTGTCTTTTGTCAAAAATCAGTAAGCTTTACTTGTGCTGGTCTATTTCTTAGTTCTCTATTCCGTTCCAGTGATTTATGTTTCTGAAATGACATTTTAAAAAATCCAATTATTCTTCCTTCCTTTAGAATAACTTTCTTCAAGTTGAGGGCTTAATTCTCTGAGAAAAGAATGGAGTTCTTTTCAGAGAGTTTGGAACTTCAGGGAGTTCCAAACAGTTTGTTAGTTAAGATGACCAAATATAAGTTATATGCATGGATGGTTTGATGTACCATAGGTTTTATGAATATTATAGGAGGAGGCAGAAGGTACTTTCCATAAAAAGGTGCCCACATGTTACAAATATCAAGTTACTAAAGATACTAAACATTTCAAGATTCAGTGCTCTATGCCAGCTCCAGAATGATGCCAATTCTTTAAGAGATATTTAAATGAATATTGTTAAAGAGACTATTAAAAATAATACATACACATAAATACATAACTATATCTCTCTTTTCTGTTCTTTTAAATCCCATTTCATCCTTCAAAGATAGACATGAACTGATCTGGGAACACACCAGACACTGTTTCAAGATTTGTAGTCACTGAATACGCTGTTAGTTGCAAAATGCCTGATTGTAGTTAATGACCTAAAGTGCTGCAATTTGTTCCAGTTTTCAAATAAACTCTGCTGACATTTGTTTGAATAGCAAACCAAAGCAAACAAGAGTTTCAAAGCATGAATGATATGTAATGGATAACGCTAAAAAATAAATAAATAAAACTGTTGGCCAATTGCACGACCTTTTCTGTGGGGGGAGAAGGGCGGATTTAAATCCTGAGAAGATTATTTTCATTTCCTTCAGTATGTCTGGATCTGTTTTCATCCAAGATTAGCACATTGGAGTCTCTTTCCACTAAGCAACATTAAATAGGTGTTTCATGAATTCTTTGTGGATTAAGTTTATTATAATCTCCTCTACAATACTCATATTAAAATATACAGAATAAAATTATTCTGCCAATTAGGTGCTTCTAGAGAAGGTTTTTTTCTAGAGAACTTAACTATTTTTGGGTGTTCTATTCTCACTAACTCAGTTTAACTTTTCTAAGGTTTTTAATTCTCTCATTCTACTCAAACAAATAAAGAGTAAGTCTATCATCCAAAAGGAGTTACTATATCATCCAAAATTATAGCCTTCAGGGAAATAATGGATGTCTCCAGAAAAAAAACATCCTCTTTTAGGATAGTTGGGGGACACGGCTGGGGTGGAGCTAGAGAATAACATGTAATCAAAGAATACCTACAGTCATCTTAAGGGGAAATGAAATACATCCAAACCTAGTGTTTATAGACATTAACTGTTCTTAATCCATATTATTTTCACACCTGCTCTTAATCCGCATTATTTTCCAGTAAAAAATCCAGATGACTTAAACCATTACTAATTTTGTATGTCAAATGCCTTCACAGCATCAATAAAATTGTTTTGATGTAATAATCCTTTTCTATTCTGCCATGTATGTATCAGAAGCCTAAATGCTACCCCCTGCTTTGCCTCTTCTGAGTTCATTTGTGGGAAGCTTTTATAAAGGGTAACTACAGTGAGTCAAACATGTTGTCGCCACAATTGCACAGCTGTGGTAGCTTTGCTCACTTTTCTATTAATAACATTACATGTTATTTATAAGCAGGACATTGTAATTGTGTTGATTTCATTAGTTTCTTCATATGGCTTCTTTTAGGGTTTTTAAAAGTGAACAGCTGGTTTTTACAAACATTTATTAAATAATTATGATTCAAAAATTTAGCTTCAAAATCTAAAACTTTGCTTAAGTTTTACTTGGCAATGACAGTGGGCATAAATTATGCAAGATGTGATATGTGACAGGTGGAATGAGCTGATAAAATATCCTTTTTGTTTCTGCTGTGAGGGTAGAAAATTATTAATCCCATCTGCAATACTCATCAAAAGAAAGAAGTGCTTTAGATGGTGATGCTAACGATTTTCTAGAATTAAATTGCATGTGAAAAATCAGATGGAGTCATGAATTAACAAAAATTAGCGTTTTTAGATGAATTAGGGCAATCAGAACAAAATTACTTCTGCCACTTTAAAACCTGTTTCTTTTTGAAATCCTCAATAAGTATGTTCTTCCCTTCCCTGAATCATTGTGTCTCAGTTAAAATTCATCTACCCTCCCCTTCAATATCTGTTATTATTTCCATTGTTCATCAGATGTCTCCCTGAAGCTCAAACAGCTATACCATGCATTAGATTCTAGAAGCTTGGCTACAAACATAGGTCCATTTAATAATATTAGAGAATGTGAATTATTAAATGGATTATCTTTTTTATTCTTTATAAATCAACAGCAATATATTTTGGTGGTTTAGGACAAACATGTTACTGAGTTAATCCATTAGAGCATAACAAAAACCTACCTGCTCAACTGTAACAAAGTGAGGGTGCTATATTCTAGTATCGCTTCTGCAATCTCCTAGCTTTATGAGAGTGGGCAAGGGTCACTATTTGATCTGTAAGATGAAAAATCACCAACCACTATAAGAATAAGTGAGTTACTTTTGCCCAAATATATATTCCAATTTTACGTTTCAGCTCTATTATGTAGTATGAGGGTAGAGAAGGAACTCTAAAAGAAATGCTTTGAAAAAATACTTTTTAGCAATAGGTTAAAGAGACTCTAACAAGAGCTGTCTAGTCATCACAATCACCAGATCTCCTTCCTTCAAGTCATGCAGGAACATCTGTTCCTTGTAACTCGTGGCAGATAGATGCTTCTGGTCTTAAACAGGGAGGGAGGCACTTTAACTTCCTTATCAAAATCATAAAAGAGCAAGTTATATCACTAATCTGTGGAAAAAATGATCTTATATTCACTTTCTGTCACCAAATAAAGAAGATGAGCACATATATTACATATTTCTAAAACTACCATGTAGTTTTTGATGCAGTTGAGACAAAAAGTAAGGTAGAAGTCTCTTAATCTTAATATGTACCAGGTTACATAAAAACTATTTTAAATTTAAGTCTATATTTAAAATATTACAATGCAAAATATTATGAGGAAACTTATGTAAATTTTTTTATTAAAAAGGTTAGTTCACACTGAATAACATGCCACCAATTTAAAGTGTTCCAAAAGGCAAATAAAGAAAATAATGAATGATTTGATATAAAACAAATAAAGGAAATGAATAGTTTGTTCACATGTAAAAAATAAAAACATATGAAAAGATGTTGAACCTCACTAATAATTTGAATAATCAAATTAAAACAATGAGATTTATGTTTTATTTATAAAACTGGAAAATACATTTTAAGCAGTTTGATAATTTACTGTGAAAGGATGTGGAGGAAATAAGCACTCTCATACACTGTTGATAGAAGTGTAAATTACAAAAACATTTTATGAAGGTAAGTTTACAGTATTTATCAAGGTAAAAAATGTCTGCTCTCTTTGCTACATTTGTTGCCATTGTTAGAAATTCACTTTACAGAAATACTTACAAAATAATGACAAAATATTTGTGTGAGCAATCATTGCAATGGTTTTTATGGAAAAAAATAAACAACCTAAATGTCTATCAAGACTAACTAATAAATAAATAAATGAAAGTTCATCCATATAATTGAATGCAATGCAATCATCAAATAGATGATATAAATTTGAATTGCTGATATGGAAAATGTTCCAAATATATTAAGTCGAAAAGATAAGATATGAACACTGTATATTATATAATCCCTGTTGTGTATTTTTAAAAGGGCATATATTTACACACAGATTCAGCTATTAAATTTTGGGGGAAAGATGCACAAAAAAGATTAACAGTGATTACTTTTGAAAAGAGATACTGTGAATAAGCATAGAGAAGTACTTTTACTTTTCTGCCATCCTACACCTTGTGAATTTTAAATACTGGCAGTTATTAGTTTTATTTATTTTCAAATGTTAATAAGGATAAACTAGTTGGTAGCCATTTTGGTTGTCTCGATTTTAGTGTTTTTTAAATAAAGGAGAGCTGTAAAGACCACTGAAAAATATATCAAACAAGAATTAACTGGCCAGTGTTATTCACAACATTCATTTTCATAATTGAGCATTTATTTCTACACTGAATAAAGTCAACGAATAAATGCGGCTACAAGTTTAACATGATCCAATGGAATTACTGTGGCTTTCAGACAGCAATTGCAATCTGAGGACCTATCTAATAAATTAATCTAATAAATATGCTTAAGATAAAGACTTTCTAACAATAAAGCTGTCCTACAATGGAAGAGATAGCCTAACAAAACAATAAAACCTGTGTCGGCAGGGGCATGGTGGCTCACACCTGCAATTCCAGCACTTCGGGAGGCTGAGGCAGGTAGATGACTTGAGGTCAGGAGTTCGAGACCAGCCTGGCCAACATGGTGAAACCCTGTCTCTACCAAAAATACAAAAATTAGCTGGGCGCGGTGGCAGACGCCTGTGGTCCCAGTTACTAGGGAGGCTGGGGCAGGAGAATCGCTTGAACCAGGGAGGCGGAGGTTGCAATGAGCCAAGATCTCACCACGGCACTCCAGCCTGGGGAACAGAGTGAGACTCTGTCTCAGACAAAAAATAAATAAATAAATAAACACTAAACCTGTGCCAATGATATATTTAAGCACGTCCTGCTATCTCTGCCTAGAATACTGTCCCCTCTGCTTTTCTGCCTAGCTAACTCCAACCCAACTCACAAGAGCTAGCTCAAGAATCACCTCCTCCAGGGAAGCTACCCTGATCCTCTCTTTCACCTTGTGGTTTAGACAACTGCTACTCAAAGTTTGGTTCTCAAACCCAAAACATTTTACACGACATCCTCATGGTCTGACTCTATGCCTGAGGCCTACTAAGTCTACATTTTAAACAACATTCCAGGTGATTGGTAGTCACATTAAAATTTGTGAAACAGTGGGTAAATGACAACCCTGGGTGTGCCCACAGTTTCTTGTGCACACCTGTATCACAGCTTTCATTATACAGCATTTACAACTTTGTTTTCTTGTCTAAATTAGACTGCAAGATCCCTAAAGGCAAGATCTAAGATTTTTGTTGTTGTGCCATATCCATTGCACCTGGCACATACTGGACACTCTATAAATGTTTGTTAACTGAGCAAATCAGGAAGGATGAATGAAAAGTAAACACAAAATTTAATTCCAACTTTACAGAACTCTATCAATTATATAGCAATGTAAAAATCTTAATTACAAATGATAGAAAAACTGATTTAAAAAGATATTTTAAAAAACCACTATGCTTAAATATATGCATATCCTAGAAACATATTACAGATTATTATTATCCTCATGAAAGAGCACATGAAATGCAGGACTATACATAAAGCATCTTATCATAATATTTGCCCTTTCTTTAAAAAAAGCCCACTTTCAAGTTATCATATAATATCATAAATTTAGGTGCAAGCCAGCAGCTGAAAAAATAGAAATAAACTACTTTTAGATTTCTTTTGTTTTGTTGATGACACACAAATTATGTTACTGTTTATCTTTAAGACTGCAGCTGTTGCTGGCTCTGCATCACCATTTACTGTAATTACTGCCTTCAGATTTCTTTCTGACCCATATCCCATTATAGGATATGCTCAGGCTAGATGAGCAACTTCTAAAATCGGCAGCAATCATGGATGTTTGCAAAATTGTTGCATTAGAAATCTCTTTTTCTAGTAACATGAAAATTCTTTAGTATACCTTCACCCTTTAACAAAAATCCTCACCTGGCTGTTTCTCGCCACTCAGCATCCTCACCTTCACGCCAACAAATCTCATCCAGTTCTGTGAAAAGGTCATGAGGAATGTGTTCTTCGTCATCATCCTCGGTTCCAAGAATAAACTGTACCCTCTGTGATGGGGTGTCTAAAAAATCAGAGACATGTATTACCGTGAACATGTATTACCATGACCCTGAGCTTAAAATGTCCCAGTCACTGCCTTCAACACCACCCCAAGCTCACACCTCACCTGTTCCCCACTGCAGCACTCATCCAAATCAAACTCAGGAACTAAAACCAAATTCATCATTACATGAAGTCCAGTATAATTTGGGAAAATAAATATGTAAAATGCATATATTAATGTATGCATATAATAAATAATAAATAAAATATGATTATTATTTTGGATTTTTTTAACACTCATGGAAACTATTTCTATTTCTCAGACACATACACTCATTTTCTCTCATCATATATGGTATATTTTATGGGTAATATTCAGAAGAGTAGATTATGATAAAATTCATTTATACTAAAACTATGCAGAATGTTATTCACCAAAAAAACTCCCTTGTGATCCTCCTTTGTAGTCATTCCTACCTCCCTTTTGTAGCCCCCAGCAACCACTGATCTGGTCTCTGCTGCTAGCTTTGCCTTTGCACAATGTCATGTAAGTGGAAACACAGCATATAACCTTTTGAGACTGGCTATATTCACTTAGCAAATACCTTTGAGATTTTGAGATTTATCTGTCATTGTGGGTATTAGCAGTTCATTATTTTTCATAGCTGAGTAACAGTCCATTGTAGGAATGTACCACTCTTGGCTTATGCATTCACCTGCTGGAGGACATTTGGGTTTCTAGTGCTTGGCCCAATTACAAATACAACTGCTATAAGTATTCTTGTGTAGGCTTTGGTGTAAACATAAATTTTATTTCTCTAGGGTAAATACCTAAAAGTAGGATTGCTAGTCATATGATAAGTTTATGTTCAGCTTTATAAGACACTGCCAAACTGCTTTCCAGAATGGCTGTACCATTTTGCATTCCCAGGAGCAATGCAAGAGAGTTGCAGTTGTTCTGAATCTTCACCAGCACTTGGTATTATCAGTTGTTTTGTAGCCATTCTATGTAGTGGTGTTTCATTGTGGTGTTACTTTACATTTCTATAATGGCTATTGTTGACAATTTTTCCTGAGTTTATTTGACATCCATATTTATTCTCTGGCAAAGTGTTTATTAAAACATTTTGCTTATTTTTATTGGGTTGTCTGTTCCTTACTGTCGAGTTTTGAGACTTCTTTATACATTCTGGATACATGACATTTTTTGAACATATGATTTGCAACATTTGTCTTTTCTCCCCATTTATAGTTTGACTTTATATTCTTTTAGTAGTGCCTTTCACTGAGGAAAAGTTTTAAATTTTGATAAATTCTAATTTTTGTGTGTGTGTTATAGATTATGCTTTTGGTATCAAATTTGAAAACTCTCTGCCTAAAGGTCACAAAGATTTTCTTTTATGTTTTCTTCTAAAGTTTTGTATATTATATTTTACATCTTGGAGCTATGGTCCATTTTGAGTTAATTTTGGTATAAGATACGAGGTTGAATTCAAGGGGTTTTTTATTTTTTGCATATGGATGTTAAATTGTTCCAATATCATACCATTTATGGAAAAGACCCAAATAAAAGACACAGAAAAAGTATATTCTTCATGGTTTGTGCCGTTTTCAAAAATCAATTAGTTATATTTCTTTGGACTGTTTTTCTGGACTTTCTAAAATGTTCCATTGATCTAGGCTTATATTTCAGTCAGTCCAGGATACTATAACAAAGTACCATAGATTGAGTGGCTTATAAACAACAGAAATTTATTTCTTGCAGTTCTGAAGGCTGGATGTCTGAAATCAGGGTGCCAGCATGGTTAGGTTCTAGTGAAGGACTTATTCTGGGTTGCAAACTGCTGTTTTCTCCTTGTAATATCAATGGTAGAAAAGGCTGAGAGAGCTCTCTGAGGTTCATTTTGTAAGGGCACTAATCCCAATCATAAGGGCTTCACGTTCATGACCTAATTTCACCCCAAAGGCCCAATCTCCTAATACCATCATATTGGGGTTAGAATATCAACATATGAGTTTTGGGGGAACACAAACATTTAGTTCATTGCTTTGTCTATTCCTTTGACAATACCACACTTTTTTGATTACTATAGCTTTGGAGTAATTCTTAAAGTCAGATTGTATGAGTCTCCCAACTTTGCTCTTCTTTTTCAAAACTGTTTGGCTATTCTAATCTTTTTGCCTTTCTATATACATTTTAGAACAAGTTTTTCTCTATCTACAAAATTCCTGCTTGGAATTTGATTGATATTGCACTAAATCTATGGATCAATTTAGGGAGAATAGTATCTTAACTGTAATGATTTTTCCAATCCATGGAAACTATGTGTATCGTCATTTATTTAGGTGTTCTTTCATTTCAAAATATTTATTTCATCAGGTTTTATAATTTCCAGAACACAGATCTTCTACCTGCTTTGTTAAATTTATACCTAGATATTTCATTTCTTGAGGCTATTATATTTTTTAATTTGTTTCCAATTTTTAATGCTAGTGTAGAGAAATGTGATTTATTTTCATGTGACCGTGTATCCTTCAACCTTATTAAACTTACTTATTATTTCTAATTTTTTTTGTAGGTTCCATGGAATTTTCCAGGTAGACGATCATGTATATGTGAATATGAACCATTTTAGTTTTTCCTTTCCAAACTCTTTCTCTATTTATTTATTTATTATTATACTAGCTAGAATTCCAGTACAATATTAAGTGGCAGTGGTGAGAGTGGCCATGTTACTTTGTTCCTGGTCGCAGGGGGAAAACAGTCTTTCATGAATAAGTATGATGTCAGTTTCCCTTCGTCTGAGAATGCCTTTATTTAACCTTCATGCCTAAAGGATATGTAACTGGATATAGAATCCTGGGCTAAATGTTCTTTCAGCATTCTCAAATGCTGTTCCATTTACTTTTACCCTTCTCTTAATGAGAAATCTGCAATCATTGGGATCATTGTTCCATTTTTCTCTAGCTACTATTAGAATCTTTTCTTTGTTTTTAGTTTTCAGAAGCTTGGTTACGATACTTTTTAATAATTTTGGGAATGGGGTTTTGTTTTGGTGTTTGTTTGTTTATTTTAGCATTTATCCTGTGGGAACCCTGAGCTTCTTGAATGTGTAAGTTTATGGGGGTTTTTTTTCCAGAAATTTTCTTTCTTTTCTTTCTTTTCTCTTTCCTTCCTTCCTTTCTTTCTTTCTCCTTCCTTCCTTCCTTTCATTTCTTTCTTCCTTTCTTTCTTTCGCTCTGTCACCCAGACTGGAGTGCAGTGGTGTGATCTCTGCTCACTGCAACCTCTGCCTCCCAGGTTCAAATGATTCTCCTGCTTCAGCCTCCCAAGTAGCTGGGACTACAGGCACATGCTACCACACCCAGCTAATTTTTGTATTTTTAGTAGAGATCAGGTTTTGCCATGTTGGCCAGGCTGGTCTCAAACTCCTGACCTCAAGTGATCTCCCCACCTCAGCCTCCCAACGTGCTGGGATTACAGGCATGAGCCACCACACCTGTCCTCAATTATTTCTTCCATAGTTTTCTGTTTGTCTGTTTGCTTCATACTCTTTCTCTTCTGCTTCTGATATACTGACAGCAGAATCAACTGAGAACGGTCATCAACAATAGCCACAGCTTGTTTTGACATCATCTTTTCTCTGACTAATTTTCCCATAAATACACCATCAATCAGTGATAAATCTAACCAACAGATGCTGGAAACAAATTCATCCACTTTGTCTCATACATGTCATAACTTAAGGTTACTATCAACAGGACTCAAAGCAGAAGGATGGGACCAATCTACAGTATATACCTCAACCACACTGCCAACGTCTTCAGCTGCTGAACCCAACCAACCGAATAAATCCCCCAAACCATAAAGGTTTCCCTTACAAAGCCATGTGACTTTCTCCTTAAGTTTCTATATTAACCTTTCCACTTGGCCGGAGGCATTAGATCAGGTAGAGCAGGATGTATAAGCAATTGCACAGTCTCTTCCTTGGACCAAAAGGAGGTAGCTGAGGGCAATCCTATCATCCATAAAAACCTTAGTCCATGAACTGAGGCTAAAGAAGACTGGAATTGTATCATTAATCTTTTAGATTAAATTCAGGGGCAAATTTCTTACCAGTTTTTCTAATTTGATGATTAGTAGGGATAACTGCCTGTAGGGCACACAAAAC
The DNA here is from genome assembly GCF_009828535.3 of Hylobates moloch. Classification (NCBI taxonomy): domain Eukaryota; kingdom Metazoa; phylum Chordata; class Mammalia; order Primates; family Hylobatidae; genus Hylobates; species Hylobates moloch. The sequence goes on from NW_026652276.1 coordinate 80,783,142, forward strand.
TAGTAAGTCAATTATCGCTCCAGGAAGCTCATCCTCATAGCCAAGTGTAGATTTTGGAGTTCTCTCCAAAGTCATCTGAAGCTTACATAATCTACTGGTGGTGTTTGCTTAAACATTCAAAGGTCTCTTATGACCATCCCTGTGGTTCAAGTCACGATGTTTTTGATAGGGAGGGAAAATAATGCACGATTTGGACATAAGACATGCAGTCTTGGCCGGGCGCAGTGGCTCATGCCTGTAATCCCAGCACTTTGGGAGGCCGAGATGGATGGATCACGAGGTCAGGAGTTCAAGACCAGCCTGGCCAGTATGGTGAAACCCCATCTCTACTAAAAATACAAAAAATTAGCTGGGCATGGTGGCATGTGCCTGTAGTCTCAGATACTCAGGAGACTGAGGCAGAAGAATTGCTTGAATCTGGCAGGTGGGGGTTGCTGGGAGCCAAGATTGCGCTATTGTTCTCCAGCCTGGGCGACAGAGCAAGACTCTGTCTCAAAAAAAAAAAAAAAAAGAAAAGAAAGGAAAAGAAAAGACATATAGTCTCAAGGGTTCACACAATGGCCCTAGAAAGAACATGTTATTTACAATGACTGTGACCCCAAAAATGGACCGATGTCAGTTAGAAGACACAGGTTGGCAATGTCTCCAACAGGGAATCCAGGCCAGCTAGTTGGCCTTGGGGTTCTCAGTTCAGTTCAGATAATTGAGATTATCCCTGTTTTTTAGAGAAACTGCTTGGGGACAGTCAGTCCAATCTGATCTATTTATCAATGCCAGCCACTACGTGGCATTCATCCATTCCATGGAATGAGTGATTGATGGTTATAGAAAGAGGGGTAAAGAAGACACCCAAAGGTGTTAATAGGTTTTGTGTGTGTGTGTATGTGTATGTGTATGTGTGTGTGTGTGTGTGTGTGTGTGTGTGTGTGTAGGCAATAAAGGATCTTTCCCTGATGTTTCTAATAAACTTCTCCTCAAGGTTAAAAGCAATGATGATCAAAATGCAGGCAGAGACATCTGATGAAGAATGTTAAGCCAGCAGGCGATTACATTTAAAGCATTTACCACAGTTTGAGAGACTCACACCAAGGACTTTTCTTTATGTGGGAGGCTCCAGGGGAAGTTCTGAAAGATCATTGATTTTACTCCTGCACCTGAAACGCAGAGTGTGTTCCATTCCGGTAGCTATAATTTCACTTTTTTTCTAACCATCCTCTATCATACCCAAACTTTTTGTTGTGAAGGGTCAGAATAAGGGAGAAAAGGGCATTTTTATAAAATTTACAGAGACTCGTATGTCCCCTACATTAATGGTACATTTGGGCAATTGTAGGGGGTCTCGGAAAGCAGTGTACTCAACTAAATTGTTACTACTCTTACAGTGTAGGACCAAATGAAGCCAACAAGCATATCCAGTTAGCTATACAAGAATTAAGTAAAAATTCCTGAGGCCTCCCTTCAGCTGGACTACCATTTGGAGGATGTACCAATCAAGCTGGCCTGAGGTTTCTGTAATAAGAAAGAATAACACATTATGCCCAGAAATGGTCATGGCGAAACACTGATTTTTCAGTGTAAGTTTATATAAAATCTTAACCCTTTCATCTTGATTATTATCCATATAGAGGCTGAGAGGAGATGATCTGTTTCTGAAGAAGCCACATTCAGTGACCAAACCACCTTACTTATATGTGTGCACCAGAAGGAGGTGAGAGAGGCAGAGTTGGAAACTTTTTTTAATTTTTGAAGAAGCCCTTCCCACATTTAACAATACCAGATGCCCATGAATGATAGGAAATGTGGAAGGTCTATCAGATACCTTGATTATCAGCCAATTGTTGCATGGTTTTGGGGATTAAAAAGTGCATGACTCTCTGTGAATGGTTCAGAAATCTGAATACATAACATAGATTAGTTTCAAGGGTCACATGGTGTGTCTAGAATAAACTAATTGGCTGTAACAGCAACAACATCCTCAGACTAGATGTGTCTGCTGCCCTATTATCAATACAACATTTATTAAGTTCTTGCCTGGTTCCAACATAAGGGTTACAGAACTTTTCTAGAACTTCAGGCTGACCACAAGAATTTATCTAAATTTCTTTGTTGACCTTTTCATTCTCCAGGGGGTCACTTATATCAGCATTATGAAACCAATCCGGGGCTGGAAGAGTGCAATACTAATTAATGCCTCATCTATAGTTTCCCCTTGATTTTGTCTCTTCCAGAGAAATCTCCATAAAAGGGCCAAAGTTCTTTTACAGCAGATAGAATCCATTACAGAAAATTCCAAGACTTTCTACTGTCATCTCCAGATGGATTACAAGTTGGCATGATGGTAGGAGAGTCTGGGCAAAAAAGACGTCCCAGTTTTGGCCATTCTTCTGTTACCAACATTCCATGACGCACCTCACTCATTTTCCAAAAAAATCAGCCAAAGTTCTAATAATTTGCCTGGTTTCTGTACACAACAGTCATAAATTTTCCTCTCATGCTCACTGTAGGTATGTATCTCTAAAATTGTTGTCTGAAAGAAAATGCGGCCGGACGCGGTGGCTCACGCCTGTAATCCCAGCACTGCAGTTTGGGAGACCAAGGCGGGCGGAGGTCAGGAGATCGAGACCGTCCTGGCTAACACGGTGAAACCCCATCTCTACTAAAAATACAAAAAATTAGCCGGGCGTGGTGGCAGGCGCCTGTAATCCCAGCTACTCGGGAGGCAGAGGCAGGAGAACGGTGTGAATCCGGGCGGCGGAGCTTGCAGTGAGCTGAGATCGCGCCACTGCACCCCAGCCTGGGCGACAGAGCAAGACTCCATCTCAAAAACAAAACAAAACAAAACAAAACAAAACAAAAAAAGAAAATGCAAACTTGTTCCTCTCTCCCCACCCCACAGCCCAAATGAATCTTAAGTACTAGTTGTTACAATAGGCGAATCTGAGACTACTGCCAGACTGTAATCTCCCTGCCTAAAGGACAGTTAAACCATATCTACTGCCTGGTTCTCAGCTTGCAACTACCTCCCCAAATCCTCCTCATTAATGAGCAATAGAGTAGAAGAATATTTATTGCTCTGCTTACTAGAAAATTTGGTCCACAAGTTTGCTGCCAATACCAATGGACTTCTTTCAAAGTCTATTAATTAGCTATGAGGCTATTATCCTTCTTTCTCCAAAAGCCATGTCTCTGTCAGTATCCCTTCCTCACTGCCAAAACTGCCAAGAATTGTGAAGGGTATCAGCATTTGCCCTGCCGGTTTTATGGATGCTAGCAAAAGCCACGAGACTCTTGAGTCAGAGACAAAAGACAGTTTATTATGCACAGAATAGTAGTACCTAGAGTATCATCATTTGTGTTGCATTCTGAGCCCCAACTCCCACAGAAGGGTGTGCAAAGGGCCAGCAGATGCTGCACATGCAGCGGGATGTGTGACAGGGGAGAACCAAGATAAGGAACTCAATTCTTTCATAATGAACAATAATCTTCACTGATTGTTGCCCCATAAGGAGACATTATCTTTACTGTATAAAGATAAAAAACCTGCCCTTTGCTCCAGAGAGAGACACTATCTATATCTTCCTAGTGCGTTCACGATACAAACATACTTGTAAAGACAGACAGGAACAAAAGCACTTAGTGCCTCTGCCCAAAAGATGTTTGGGAACAAAAGAGATACATGGAGATTTGTCTCCCAACAGCCATCTTCATGTTCTGATCACTCTCAGAAAAAAGAAAGAAAAATCTTTGAATTAAAAGCTTTTTGTTGAAATTGAAACTTCTTTGTGAACCTTTTCACTACCTTTCTACCTCTAAATATTCTCGATTTTATTTGTCCATTCTTCAACGCATTCTTTGAGGGGGGAAAAAAGAATTCTTGGGATTTTGCTTTCATTATTTTCTTTTTCATTATATTTTGTACAGATTATATGATTGTTACCTAGAAATCTTTACTAGGTTTTAAACAGAAAATCCATACTATTCCTATATGGCAGCAAAAATTATTAGTCTAGCCAGAAAAAAAATTCATTTACCTTAGAAGAAAAGTATAAGATTAGGAATAAATCCAGCAAAATTATGTAGTATATTTGTGATAAAATTTATAAAACTTTATTGAATGATGTAAAATAAGACCCAAATAAATGCATAAGGTATATTGATGAGGAAGGCTTAGTAATAAAAAAAAATCATGAATTCAATGTTAGTCCAATAAAACATCTGGTATGTTTTAAACATTTTAAAACACAAAAGAACGAGTAAATCCGTAACAAGTATAGAGCAATTACTGAAATCTACAATATTAATCATTTCATATATGAAAATAAACGAATTAATAAGTTATTGAAATAATTAGGTTACAACTAAGTCATAATTGAGAGGATTTCAGAGGGCAAAGGTGAAAAATAAACACACAGTGATAATATATGGTCATATTTCTGTGTAAATAAATATCTGTGGTAACTCTTGCCTAACTCATTAGCTTCATCTTCTGCCAGTCTTTCCCTTGCTATTACAGTCTAAGTACATTAGCCTTCTTTGAGACTCTTAAAAATATCACGCTCTTCCCTACCTTAGAATCTTGTAGCTGTCTTAGACATCTACTCTCTGCTTAAATGTACTATACTTTGGCACACCTACCTAATCATCTTTGTAAAACAGACATATGAACACATACATATCCACGTCTAAGTATATTCATATACAAAGAAATCAGGCCCCTGTTATCCTAACTTATAGCACCCTACATCTCTTGATCTACTTATCACAATTGCAACTAATAATTAATTGTGCAATAATTGATTTTACATCTATCTCCTTGCTAGAATGGATGAAATATAAAGGCAGAAACAATGTTTGTTTCATTCACTGCTATATCCTCAGTAAATATCAAATGTTTAACAAATATTAATTTATTTAAAAGATGAAACCAAGATGTATTTTGTACACTTTTGGCTTTTTTTTTTTAATTTTATCTTGTTGTATGAACTTTATGTATAGCTTTCTGGGTAAAGTAGGGTAACAAAATATATATCATCAACATGTTAGCTTGTTTGTTTCTGGGTTTTTTTAAAAAACAGAAAATAAGCTTGCTCAAAGTTTCCAGTCTTATTCTATAACTGTAATTACAATAACAGTAAAAAAAAAAAAAAAAAAAAATACACCTCACAACTACCTTAAGAGCAGCTAGAAGTTCAGAGTAAATCCGTCAATATGAAAGGTAACCTTAGCCTATCAAACTAAATATAACACTGGCATATTATGAAAATGGATGGAAAAATTGTAAAAATGTTTGGATTAATATTTCAAACTGCCATTGTATAAGAAATAGTATTAGTTAACTGCATTAAAGAGGAAAATAGATTCTTAAAGTAAATCAGATAAGAATAGATGTGGTTATTAAAATATAGGGAAAAATATTCTTTACTTAACTCAACAAAACAGCCCTGGTTGTTGTTGTTGTTGTTGTTTTTTTTTTTTGCTTTAGTTCCTACAATATGCATTCCTTGGGAGCTGAAACGTGCAGAGCACTTAGCACACTTATGTCAATTTTTAAATGCATATTCTATAGAAAGAAATTGGTATGGTTGGGCTGTGTCCTCACCCAAATCTCATCTTGAATTTTGGCTCCCATAATGCCTATGTGTTGTGGCAGAGACCCAGTGAGGGACAATTGAATCATGGGGACAGTTTCCCCATACTGTTCGTGTGGTAGTGAGTAAGTCTCACGAGATCTGATGATTTTATAAGGGGAAACCCCTTTTGCTTGGCTCTCATTCTGTCTTGTCTGCTGCCGTGTAAGACGTGCATTTTGCCTCCCACCATGATTGTGAGGCCTCCTCAGCCATATGGAACTGTGATCCATTAAGCCTCTTTTTCTTTATAAATTACCCAGTCTCAGGTATGTCTTTATCAGCAGCATGAAAACAGACTAATACATAAATATAGAAAACAAGTAAAATATCCTCAAATAATATATTTACAGAACATGAAAAAACATTCCCTTATTATTCAAGTGGAATGAAATTACTGCAAATAGTATAAAAAACAAAGTGGAATAATTTAGATGAATTACAAATTCAATTATATTGAGATTCATGAGAATCCATGACAATTTTGCTATCTTATTAGCCAAGAGGGTCCTGTAACTCGGCAACTAATTAAACGATGGCAAGCAAAGAAGTTGCAGTTCAAAAAAATGTGAAGCTGATTTCTTCCTATATTTATTGAGCAAATAAAGTATCTTTTTAAAAAAATAACATACTGCAATCTTCAGCCTGGCTGTACTTTGATTAGTTGCTTGGTCAATTCATTAACTGTAGGATAGTATCTATTCCAGTTCACATAAATGCTATGCCATATTTACTGTTCTTAAATTGCTTATAATCCAGTTTTAAAAATAAGATGAATACATAATAACAGACAATGTAAGACAATAATAATTAAGCACTAACATGTCTGGTTCTTAGTGCTATAAGGGTAAAGAGGTGTAAAAACAAATGAAGGCTACACAGTCAAGGAGGTTTTCACAAGAAGAGGTGAGATTCAGTCAGGCCACACCAGCATTAAGGACATAATATTTTTGACTATATGGTAAAAGAAAAAGATCCAGGATTACTGAGACAAAATTAATGGTTTGGTTTAGGCAATGGATTTAGAAATACAATAATATAGAAATAGAATAATTCTAATAGAATTATTCTAATAGGATAATTTAGAAATAGAATAATGCAAGAAAATATCTCAGTAGCTGAAGTTCAAGATGAAATCCCAGGTCTGAAATCCACTGCATGCTCTAGAGAGAGATCTGATGCAGATAATATATATATATATATATATATATATATATATATATATATGAATTACAATTATATGAATTACAATTAAAACCAAGGAAAAGCTGGAATCCAGCCAAACCTGAAGCATTAAGATCCCGGGTAAGCAGTAAAACAATAGCCAGGTTGTCTGAATCAAACAAGGATGAAAAAATACCAGAGAGAAGAAAAGCAAAAATTCCAGTGATAGGGAACCAGAAAGAGTCCTTTCCTATGCATGTATATATAATATATGGTAAATAATATGTATATATTTCTACATACAAATAAAAACAAGCATATATAAAATCATACTACATATTTAAAATATATAGAGATATACAACATTTTAACTGAGGATTATATCTTTAATAATTAATGATTGGTTGAAATTAGTATGGACCAAACTGGAAGCAGTCAATACCAAGAATTCAAAATCTCAAGAAAAAAACAGTAATTTAGTTTTGTAAGCAAATCCAAGGGTCAGTAGTACAAAAATGAAATTCCAAAAAGCAGATCTGCAGGCAGAAGAAAAGGAACAAGTGAGTCATGAATACTGTTTTGTAAGAATTTAATAAAATACAATAACTAGGTTTATCACACTAGTTTGCATCATGTAATGAGCACAAGTCCAAATGTGCAGGCTTTGTCTAGCAAAGTGGTTCCATCACAGGAAAACTGGAGTGAAATAGAATATCTCATTAAAGGGAAACTTGGTTGCAAGACAGGAACATGGATAACAGAAAGAAGCAAAGAAATAATAGCACTGGGGAGCTGGGGATCAAAGTCAGAGTAAGCCCAGGAGTAAGATGCTAGCAATGGTGAATAAGCAATGTACGGATATTGGGCTTTCTATATTTCTACCTGCCAGAATTAGTCCCCCAGAAGATTGGACCAAGCTCCAAAAGAGGAAATTATAGATGTAAAAATACTTTTCAAGCAATAAAGAATCACATAAATATTAATGATGATTATATTAGAGGTAGGGGTGATGGTTATAATGATGATATAGAATTACCTACCAGAAATAGAGAGCTTTACAAATTGAAGCAGGTAGAATAATCATGCCATTAATTAAAAGAGAGTTGTCAGAATAACAGCCAGCATTGTAGGTTGGGTGCTCCAAAGATAACTTTTGCATACGCTAACTTTGAGGTGACTAAGGGACCATCATATGAAGAAGGTCATAAGGCAGTTGGAGATTTGAGATTGGATTCTGGAAGAGAGAGCAGGGTCATAGATAGAGACATAGATAACATTTAACTAAAGATATCACATGATTATGATGATGATGATGACTCAAAAATGAAAGTCTTGAGAGAGAAGAAGTCTCAACACTGGAGAAGTAATAAGGTTTAAGATTTGGCAGAAGGAAAATAAGTTAACAAAAGAATCAGAAAAGGAATAAATACGTAAAAGGATTAATACACTACACAAATATTTAATGAGCACTTTTCTTTTGTCAGATACCATACTAAGTAGTGAATAAGACAGATATGAAAAGAAAAAAGCCTCTGCCTTCATGTAACATACATCTCACGGAGAGAGTACTATAACCAGGAACAAAGTAGAAAAGAATTTAAAAAGAATAAGAAGTCAATTAAGTTGGATGTTGTAGGGTGGTCAATGAGAACTGTGTAAAAGAAAGAGGATCTGTCTAGCCTAATTTTCAATAGCACTGGAATTCCAAAGAACATTTATTACTGTTATAGTCAGAAATAGGCAAATAAGGTATTTCCATTTGGAATATGGACTATATTTCAACAAATAGTTAAGAAAATCAAATTTAAATCATTATGCTATTTGAGGAAAGCCCTTGTAGAATCATAACTGGAAACAACAAATTCCTTAGCAAACTGCTATCTTTGCATTATTAGCTATATTACTAATATTACCCTAATAACTCACACACTAATTAACCAGGGTGTTAAAGAGATTGTTCCTAATAATTAGTGAAAATATTCTCCTTTTGCAGGCCCTCCCCAAAAGCACTCTATTTTTTAGTCCCTTTCTGGACAATATTTTACAAATATGTTGAGAATATATATTTATCATGCCAGCATTACAAGTACAATGACAGAAGTGAATTGAAAAACTTCCATTTTAATATGTGATCTTGCTGTCATGAAGTACACAAGGCTTGGTTACTATGACATTTAGCTTAAGAGAACAGATTCACAAAATGCTTACCATTGTGCATTTCTGAATCACAGACACTTCTCTTCCTCTTTATCTTTGTTATACCTCAGATGAATCCATATTCAGATAATTTATCTTATGAAATTATGACAAGTTTGGTAGTTCTGTTCCAAATTTATGTCTCCAGTCTCCTTGAAGCTCAATAATATTTTCCATTTTTAGTTGAACTTTAAAATTGTGTTCATAGTATTTGAATGTCATGCACAATCTTTTCATTGAAATTTCTAGATTTTAATTCATTTACATAATTGAAATAATATAATATTATCAATTCTAATTAGTAATTTCATTACAGGGTAATAGATTGATAAAATGAATGCTTCAGATGAAGCACCAAGAACAAACAGATATTTACTTCCACATGGGATATAAGATTATATGCAGAATTTGCAAACCATGCTCTAAAAACCTAGTTATGTGACTCTAATTTTTCACCCACACAGAGGCTATAAAGGATCATGAGAAGAAACAGACACATTTTAGAGTTCTTCAGAAAGAGCTGTAACATGAGTCTGACATTTCCTTATTCTCCTTAAAAGGGATGGCAGTAGGGGTATGATTCCTACCTGAGAAACATAAAGTCAGCCTAGCTGCTGATGGCTGACATTGCTGCATTCAATAACACACACTTTCAGGATTTATCAGAGCACTCAATCTGAGTGTGTGTGTGTCTTCTGTGAATCATACATAAGCCACACACATGAGAGGGGAGTGGGGAGAAGAGACAGAGAGGGTGTGGAATATAGAGTCATCTTGGGCTGCCACAGAGCACTGAGAATATTTTAGCAGAGAGACTCTATCATTATAACTGAATGCCTAGGGGATGAAGAGGAATAAATAGTAAAGCAGAAAAGAGCACAGGTGAGAAAACCTCCAGGAGAGAATGAGTAAACTCAAATTCTTGCTAAGCCTAAAGAGTATGACATTAACTTGCCACAGTAGCAGCGAAGTAAGAAGTTTCCTGCTTTACCTCCATTAGAGAGATAAGAAACTAGAGCTAGGAAGATGATGGAGCATCTACAGGAAGATGTTCCAGGTAGAAAAAAAAAAGCAACTACAGTTGACCCTTGAATAACACAGGTCTTAAAGGTGCTGATCTCCTACATAGCTGAAAATCTGTATATAACTTTTGACTCCCTCAAAACTTAACTACTAATAGCCTACTGTTGACCAGAAGCCTTAATGATAACATAGTCAATTAACACATAATGTGTATATTATGTGTATTATGTACTGTATTTTTGAAATAAACTGGAGAAAAAAATTAAGAAAATCATAAAGAAGAGAAAATATATTTACTACTCATTAAGTGAAAATGGATTATATAAAGGTCTTGATCCTCATTGTCTTCATGTTGAGTAGGCTGAGGAGGAGGAGGAAGAGGAGGGGTTGGTCTTGCTATCTCAGGAGTGGCAGGGGCAGAAAAGGTAGAAGGGGAGGCAAGAGAGGCAGACACACTTGATGTAACTTTATGGAAATACATTGTAATTTCTGACCTTTTCCTTTTTCATTTCTCTAAAACTGTTTCCATGAGATCCGATCCTTCTTCCACCATTTACTTTAGTTTCAGTTCACATATTATAGAAGCGTTCATGTTATAAAAAAAAAGTTAAACCTAGTCTTGAATAATTGTAACTCATCCGCCAGATTCTCTAATGTGAATTTGTTTTCTGGCACTGCTTTTTCAATGTCTTCTTCCTTATCTTCTGGCGCTGGTTTAGAAATACTCATCTTCATCGAGTCATCTTCTATTAATTCCTCTGACATGGTGTCTGTTTGCTCTTGAGTTTCTCCAAGATCCATATCCTGACACCTTTTACCCCCATCTTTTTTGCAATATTCACAATCTGTTTCATAATTTCCTTGATTGGCTGTGTTGTAAATCTTGTGATGTCATGCACACTGGAACACAGTTTTCTCCAGCAGAAATTTGTGGTTTCAAGCTTGATGGCTTTTGTGAATTTTTCTGTAGCAATGAAGGCATCTTTACTGGTGTAATCCGTCTAGAGTTTCATGATGTCTTCTCTATTGGGGTTCCCTTCCACAGCATTGAAGATGCTTTCCATAGAGTACCATGTTTAATGAGCCTTAAAGGTCCTTACAAAACCTGATCTAGAAGCTGATTACAAGAGTTGTGTTTTGGGGCAAGTAGATCATTTTAACACCTTCATGAACATTAGCTCCTGGGGTTATACATGGCCAGAGGCATTGTCCAATATTGAAAGGATTTTCAAAGGCATTTCTTTACTGGTAAGGTACTTCCTGACTTCGGGGACAGAGCATCGATAGAACCAAACTAGAAAAAGGGTTCTCATTGTCCAGGCCTTTTAGTACAACCAAGAGACTGGCAGGTAGTATTCATCTTTTCCTTTCAAGGATCTGGGGTTAGTAGTTTTACAGATAAGGGTAGTCTTGATCATAAACCTGGCGGCATTTGCAAAAAACAGTAGAGTTAGCCTATTCCTTTCTGCTTTAAATACTGATGTTCTCTTCCTTTGTGGCATCTTCCCCCAAGAATTGGGCACTTTTGTCTGCTTTAAAAACCTGTCCAAGCAGATATCCTTTCTCTTACAAAAATCATAAATGAAAGAAAATACACTTACAGTACTGTACTATATTTGTTGATAAGTTTATGCATCTTTTTTTGTTATCTGCCTGAAACAGTGGGCAACCACAGCTGCAAACCTCAATCTGCAGTACATGTCAAGCAATTCAACTTTGTCTTGTAATGTTATGACTTTTCTCTGCTTCTTGGGAGCACTTTGAGCATCACTGTGGCACTTCATATGGGTTCCATGGTTATATTCAAGGTTCACAATATTATACTAAACATGGTGAAAAATATGTGAGAACCATGAGAGATCATTCTTTTTATGGCAATATGCTGTTTACTGAAGAGATGAACTGCTCAGGTAGAGATGATTACTGTCACAAGGTGTTTTAAGTGGATACTGGAAACACTTGGACTCACACAATAGCAACAGCAAGTGGCTACAACATTATTACAGTAGTACATTAAGTACAACAGTAAACTGTATGCAGTTATGATTTAATACTGCATTTTTGCACTTGTTTACATTTCTCTCAGTTGCCAATGACACCATGCACAGTCTATAAGTGTTTGTGTACATAAGGCCTGATAAATTTCAACTTTTAAAATAGATTTGTGTAGATTTTATGGTAGTATATGATACAATAGACTAGTATCTACCTATACGTTATGCATTCCTGACATACTTTTTTCCTAATTTTTTTATATTTCTAGGCTATGTAGTTTATCTGTGAGTTTTTTCAAATTGTCACAAATCTAAAAAAAAAAAGGACATATATACACACAATTTTTTCTTGAGACAGTTTTTTTCTGCCATCCAGGCTGGAGTGCAGTGGCACTGTCTTGGCTCACTGCAGCCTTCACCTCCTGGGTTCAAGCAGTTCTCCTGCCCCAGGCTCCCGAATAGCTGGGACTACAGGTGCACATCACCATGTCTGGCTAATTTTTGTATTTTTAGCAGAGAGGAGGTTTTACCATGTTGGCCAAGATGGTCTCCAACTCCTGGCCTCAAGTGATCTGCCTTTCTAGGCCTCCCAAAAGGCTGGGATTACAGGCATGAGCCACTGCGCCTGGCCCATACATTTTTAATATAAAAATACATAATATACAAAAAATACATAATATACATGTAAATGTAAAACTCTATGTATAAGTGGACCTGAACAGTTCAAACCCATATTGTTCAAGGGTCAACTGCATTTTTAATTAGCCTGTTATCTCTCAGATTAGTTGCTCTATAAAAATATCAGTACTTTGAATAGCCATTTAAAAAAATAGCACAATTTGTGATTCTAGAGTTACACTAAGAAATCAATTAAATATTCCCATTAGACTGACCCAGTATGAGCAGACATAGTCATTTTGTGTTGCATGACAACCAGTTCTGACTACCCAATCACTTCTCAGAGGTCACATCTCATAGCAGCCATGCTTCCACATTGATATTAGGGTCCCCATGTCTCTGAAACATTTTCTCTCATCACTGTTTCCAAAGACTTATTTCAGTTCACTCTTCATCAGTAATATGGATGTCTATAATACCGTGCATCCAACCCCCAAATCTCAATTGCTATGTACATGAGTATTAATTTTAAGGCTTATTAGTGTTTCCTTTTATAAAGCATGAGGATTACTCACTACACACCTTTAAAATACTGTTTGTAAGTAAACATGTGGTTATAACACCCTCACAGTTATGAATAAGGAAGATTTGAAAGTGTGAGATAGGGTGTTAGGTATTCAAAAGGCTTCTCTAAAACACAATGATAGCAGCAATGGTAAAAAAATAATAATTTATTGAAATAGGGTCATCTATTCAGTGACAAGAAGTATTTTATTTTAATTCAAGATAACATATGGTTCCCTGTATCTGGCCTTCACTCTTTAAAATAGAAAGGATTTTATAGGTATTAGGTTATTTTCACAAAAGATTTTTCATAATCATCCTACTAACATATTTTTAACATCTTAAAAAGGGATTCAGATTATGTTTCAATACAGTAAATTTTCCAAATGTGTAATTCAACACCCATTTTTCATGTCTATTAAAAATAGACACCTTAAAATAGTATTACATATTTCATGTAAATTGTAGTACTATCAAAATCAGAAAAAATCTTCCTGTTAAAAATTGTTATTTTTATTAGAGATGGTGTCTTGTTCTGTCACACAGTCTGGAGTGCAATGGCATGATCACTGTAACCCTGAACTCCTGGGCTCAAGCAATTCTTCCACCTCAGCCTTCTAAGTAACTGGGTTTATAGGTGTGAGCTACAGCACCTGGCAGAATTGTCTAAGTTAATAATATTTCTTCTGTGTTGATGGATATTTACTTTTATGATAGCCACTGAAACCATAGAGCAGTGAAATACAAACTTCAGCCAAGAATATGGAAGATCAAGATATGGGTCTGCTTCTATATATACTAAAACATATAATGGAAATAAATAACAGAAAAATTTGCCTAAAGAATAAAGGTCTCAGCCTCTTAGCAGACTCTACTGGAATCCGTAGCCACATCAAAAAAAAATACCATTATGAGAGTGAAATCAAAACCCACAATAGTGAGAAGATATTTAAAACACATAAAACTAACCAAGGACTTATTTCCATAACATGTAAAGAACTTCTACAAATCAGTAAAAGTCCAATTAAAAATATGACTTTAGTAGGCACTTCCTAGAAGAGAATATCTAAATGGCCAAAAGCATATGCAAAATTACTCAATTTCATTGGTAATCAAGAAATATAAATTAAAACAATGAGATATAATTACACACCTTAAGAGAATGGCTAATGTTAAAAGAATGAAATTACCATGTGTTAGTAAGGATGCAAAAAAACATAAGTTCTCATACTTTATTGGTGGGAATGTAAATATGTACCCCAATTTTGGAAATCTATTTGGCATTATCTACCAAAACTGAAAATATGCATGCCCTATGACTCAGCAATAGATAATTTCATCCATTGGTATGAGAAATGCATATGTACACCAAAAGACATATAGAAAAATGTTCACAGCACTATTATTTGTAGTAGCTCCTAACTGTATATGATCCAAATGCCCATCAATAGTAGAATGCATACATACCGTGCATATAGAAGCACATTAATATACGATACAATAATGAAAACGAATAGGCTGAAGCTACATCAAAAACATTGTTGAATTCCATAAACAGAATACTGAGCAATTAATTCCTCTTATATGATTTCATTTATATAACGTTCAAAAACAAGCAAAACACCCCGTGTAAAAAGAAAGGCCAGAGATTCTTTTGAGGAGGATGGAAAACCTAATGACTGGTAATGAGCACAAAATGAGTTTCTAGAGTGCCAGACAAGGTGGTAGTTACACAGATGTTTCAGTGTGATAATTCATTGGGTTTTATATGTATGTTTCTATGCTTTAACACTTGTGAATGCTTGTCTTATACTTTACAATAAAATACATTTGTAAAAACACCTTGATATTCTTATATAGCACCTAATTGGTCATTAATATAGGAACAGGAAGCCACTGCCCATCAAAAAATAGCTCTTTGAAGTCATGTTTTCTATATTTGCTTCATTTCTCCTAAAGTGTGTGCACAATTTACCACCAAAGACTGGTAAAATCCTATTATAATTCCAGGACTGTGATAATTTATTCAGTATCTTTGTGTACCATATTTTAAACATGTGTTTAATAGTCTGTATCTTTTAGATTTATTTCTAGTTCTTATAGATTAGCTAATTGTAATTGGCATAATCCTATAATCTTTCCTATTAGATTCTTTTCTGGGAGGTTGAGGAAAAAAGTAAACGTCGAAGTGTTACAAATTTCCCTCATCATCTTTCATATTTTCACTGACTTCAAGCTTATGCTTCAAACTTATCAATTTAAAGCAGCTCATCCATGTTCCCAGTTGAAAATATAATTTCAAATTATACAAAGTGAATAGAAGATGACATTAAAAATAACAAATGTGGGCTGGATGCGGTGGCTCACTCCTGCAATTCCAGCACTTTGAGAGGCTGGGGCGGGTGGATCACGAGTTCAGGAGTTCGAGACCAGCTTGGCCAACACGGTGAAACCCCGTCTCTACTAAAAATACAAAAAATTAGCTGGGTGTGGTGCCAGGTGCCTGTTAATCCCAGCTACTCAGGAGGCTGAGGCAGGGAATCAATTGAACCCAGGAGGCAGAGGTTGCAGTAAGCCAAGACTGTGCCACAGCACTCCAGCCTGGCCAACAGAGTGAGACTCTGTCTCAAAAAAAAAAAAAAAAGTGAAATTTTAGCAGCTTTCTGTTACTGGGGAGTTGATTGCAATAGGAAGGAGAATTAATTAATCATCATCACATTCATATAAACACATTAATATATTTATTAAGTACAGTAGCCAAAGTAGGTTGAACTTATTTGTGGACATTAAGTGTTTTCTGTATGAGCAAAACATCACCACCACCACTACCACACAGACCAAAAGCCGGTCCCTCTTTAGACTCACCTAGGAATCACAGCCCAACCATGACATCTGGTAGGCTGGAACCAGTCATTGTTTTCCTGTGATGTAAGCATAAACTCTTCCATCTATATTAAAGGTCTATTCTTTTACCTGAATGCAACACTAATGCAACTAGGATGTTTTAACAACACTGAATTCTGTGATTGGGTCTTATGATAAAGTAGGAGTCTGTTGATGTTGCTTATACATTGGAGTAATAAAACTTTTTAAGAGTGCCCAAATTCAAACATTTTCCCAAAAATCATTTTGTTAAATTGATGCTTGCTTCATAATTTGGGCCCAAATGATTCCATTACTTCACAGATTCATACTGCAATTTACAACATATATCTAGCTTCATAGCAGAGAGATCTGATACTCTCTTAAATTCTCCTCTATCCTATACTTCTTTGGAAGATGAATTCCAAAGAATTTTGAGGCACCCACAGAAATATCTTCAAAATATTTTCTTTGGAATGTTTCCAAGTAAAATAACTATTTCTTAAGTAGGCGGAAATTTTCTTAATGCCTTCAGCATGGAAATATCATATATTCTTGCTATGCAGAATATCAAAACCCAAATCAGATAGGATGGTATTTAGGGTTTGGTTGAAGTCTCTGTGTGTGACTGAATACTTATTACAGCAAATAAACTGAGTGTGGAAGAAGGATGAAGGCAGATGATTAGTACTAGAGAAACTGAAAAAAGAGAAATCTAGAAAGTTTCACTGCTTAGAAACCACCAAGAGCCAAACATTTGTCACTGATAAGCCACATTTAGGTCTAAATGTCAGTAAAGATACTCAGATGATTGAAGAAGTAAAAAGGTAGGTTGCATCCAAAAATAGTGGCCCACAAAATATTTGTAAGATGATATAAATATATTTTCTCAAATACTAGAAAATGATGAAAACTCAACTCATCATTAGAGCATAGCCATACAGATAATCCATTCCTAGAGTGTAAGAGGGCATCACTGCTAACTATAAGCAGATGGAACTTGAATGAGAAAAATACGCCAAACTGTCACTTTTTTACACTCTAAGACTTCCCCTAATGAAAGAGAAAACATCTGAAAATGCAGAAGATACTTAGTACATCCTACACTCTCAGCCTATCTGCCCATTCTTACGGAAAACCATCCTTTTATCATGGTGGTGCAAGATACTTGGAGTACTTTTCTTTACATACTCTGCCACCAACAACCATGCTGCCCCTGACAGAAGTACAGGGCATTTGGATAAGTGTGATGCTTATTATACATACTGTTGGAAATATGGAGCATACTGACAGCAGCCTCATTAAGCAATCTTAGGATATAGCTGCGTAGATATAGCAGGAATCTATCTTGTCTTGTTTAAAAATAAGAAAAAAAAAAGGAAAAAACCTAGGAGTCCATAAAAAATACTAAAAATCAATGGAGAGTAAAAATAATCTGACCATCCAAAGGAAAATCATAGCTCTGAAAATATCTACTTTAGGATAAAATGAAAATGTCCAGAAATCACTGGGGATACACTCTACCAAGCAGAAAAAAAATAAAAAGTATTCAGGAAAGGGCAGGCTAAAATGTAAAGAAAATAGGATGAAATAAGAAAGAAATTCATGAAAACTAAAAATGCAACAGCAAAATCAAAACTCATAATAAAAGTAGGAAAATGCAGAATTTATACTGCAGATAATCAAATGGTAATATAAAAGACTAACATTAAACTACAGAGGAAAAGGATACAGAGCAGAAATCAGAAATCTGACGTGTACTTGTATGTTAATCTTAGTGCTATTCACCATAGCAAAGACATGGAATCAACTAGGTGCCATTAGGGTGAGGTAGATAAAGAAAATGTGGTACATATACACCATGGAATACTACGCAGCCATAAAAAGAATGACATCATATCCTTTTGCAGTAACATTAATGCAGCTGGAGGCCATTATCCTAAGCAAATTAACTCAGGAACAGAAAACCAAATACTGCATGTTGTCACTCACAAATGGGAGCTAAACATTGGGTACTCATGGACATAAATATGGGAAAAATAGGCAGTGGGACTCACCAGAGCTGGGAAGGAGGGTAGGGAACAAGGGTTGTAAAACTAACTACACTCTGTGCTCACTACCTGGGTGATAGGACCATCCATACCCCAAACCTCAGCATCATGCAACATACTCATGTAACAAAACTGCACATGTACCCCCAAATTCAAAGTTAAAAAAAATGAAAGATATATGTAGTTAAAATGTTTGAAGAAAGTAGAGGGATACGAGCCAAGAAAGTCTTCACAAAGAGATCAAAGTAAATGCAACACAATAAAATATAATAGGAAAATGTTCCCTAGGTGGAAAACTATTAGTGTATGCAGGATGGGAAAGCTTTTTAATACACCTACCATTAGGTCAATCTTAGCAATTTTCTTCATTAAGGGTCACAGAAAAATGTCTATAAACATTCAGGATTAAAATACATAAACCTAAAAAATAAAATAAAACTAGAAAGACTATAGACTTATCTGCAATAGATACTGAAGCCAGATATTGAATAAAGCAAATAAAGCAATATAGAGAGATATTTAAAAGTAAAATTGTAACCCTGAACATTTATATGCAGTTGACTTACATATCTGAATGACTAAAAGTGGGTTTGCAGGAGGTTGGGGAACTGCTTAAAATGGTGGAGACTCTATCATGTTTAAAAGATGATAAGAACAGTTCATTTGAAGAGGAAGACGTCAATTAAATTAGAAATGGCATACGTTTCCAGAGTGGTGAGAGGGAATAGAAAATAAACATAAAGGAAAAGAAAACTTCCTTATTTTCTTGCAGTTTTAACTGTTTAATAGGAAGAAAGGTTGCAGCTGTAACTTTTTAATAGGAAGAAAGTAAAGTGAGTTCTTTCTGATTATATGTTTTCCCTCTGAAGCAGAAAGCAAGATTACTATTAAGTAATGGTGAAAAGAGAGGATGTTGGAGAATGATGAAGAAGGTAAAGAAAGTTGAAAAATAATTATTTCAAATGTCAAAGATACACAATGAAATTAGGAGGAGATGTTGGAGGTCTCCTTGAATCATAACTTTATAATGGTTACAATCTGCCTTGTTGAATGATTATTTCCAGCAGAGTATATCTGCTTGTGGAGGCAAGGAGAAAACGGAAAAATGGAGGAACCCCAACGTAAGTATGGCTTTAAAAGCTAGCAGAAGAAAAGAAATTACTGAAATAAGAGAACAACTGAAAGAAATTGAGATGCAAAAGTCCATACAAAAGATAAATGAAACAAAGAGTTTGTTTTTTGAAAGAGTAAACAGGATTGATAGACTACTAGTTAGATTAACAAAAAAAGAGAAGACCCAAATAAGCACAATCAAAAATGACAAATGACATTACACCCAATCCCACAGAAATACAAAAGATATTCAGAGACTATTATGAACACTTCTATGCAAACAAGTTAGAAAATCTAGAGGAAATGGATAAGTTCCTGGAAACACAAATCATCCAAGACTGAACAAGGGATAATGTGAAAACATGAATAAGCCAATAACAAGTTCTGAAATTGAATCAGTAATTTAAAAAAAAACCTACCAACCGCAAAAAGCCCTGAACCAGATGGATTCACAGCTGAATTCTACTAGAGGTACAAAGAAGAACAGGTACCAATCCTACTAAAATCTTCCAAAAAATCGAGGATGAGGGGAGGCTTCTCACTAACATATTATACAAAGCCAGCATCATCCTTATACCAAAATCTGGCAGAGACACAGAAACAGAAAACTTCAGGCTAAACTCCCTGATGAACATAGACACAAAATCCTCAACAAAATACTAGCAAACTGAATTCAGCAGCACATCAGAAAGCTAATTCACTATGATAACGTGGGCTTCATTTCTGGAATGCAAGGTTGGTTTGACATACACAATTCAATAGATATGATTCACCACATAAACAGAATCAAAATCAAAACCATATGGTTATCTTGATAGATACAGAAAAGGCCTTCAAGAGAATCCCAAATCCCTTCATGATAAAATACCCTCAACAGGCTAGTCATTGAGGAAACATACATCAAAACAATAAGAGCCATCTATGAAAAACACACAGCTAAAATCATACTGAATGGGCAAAAGCTATAACTATTCCCCTTGAGAACCAGAACAAGAAAGTGATGCCTACTCTTACCACTCCTATTTAACATAGTATAGGAAGACCTAGCCAGAGCAAACAGGCAAGAGAAAGAAATAAAAGGCATTCAAATAAGAAGAGAGGAAGTTAAACGATCTCTCTTTGCTGATGATTATAATTCTATAAATAGAAAACCCTAAAGACTCCACCAAAAGGTGACTAGAATTGACAATTTCAGTAAAGTTTCAGAATACAAAATCAATGTACAAAAGTCAATAGTATTTCTATACAGCAATAACATTGTATCAGACAGCCAAGTCAAAAACTCAATCCCATTTACAATAGGCACACAAAAAAATGTAATACATCTAACCAAAGAGGTGAAAGATCTCTACAAGGAGAACTACAAAACACTGCTGAAAGAAATCAGAGACAACACAAATAAATGTAAAAATGTTCCATGCTCATGAATAGGAAGAATCAATATCATTAAAATGGTCATACTGCCCAAAGCAATTTACAGAATTCAATACTATCTCTATCAAAACACCAATGTTGTTTTTCACAGAATTAGAAAAGCTATTCTAAAATTAATATGGAATCAAAAAAGATCTCAAATAGCCAAAGCAATTCTAAGCAAAAAGAACAAAGTCAGAGGTATCATATTACCTGAGTTCAAACTGTACTCTATGGCTACATTAACCCAAACAGCATTGTACTGGTACATAAAACAGACACATACACTAATGGAATAGAATAGAGAATCCAGAAATAAAGTCAAACACCTACAACCATCTGATCTTCAACAATGTCACCAAAAATAACTAATAAAGGACTCCCTATTAAATAAATGGTGCTGGGGTAACTGTCAAGCCATATGCAAAATAATGAAACTGGATCCCTACTTTTCACCATATACAAAAATTAACTCAAGTTGGATGAAAGAGTTAAATGTAAGACCTTAAGTTATAATAATTCTAGAAGAAAGCTAGGAAATACCCTTCCCAACATTAACTTTGACAAAGAATGTATGGCTAAGTCTCCAAAAGCAATTACAACAAAAACAAAAATTGACAAGTGGGACCTAATTAAACTAAAGAGCCTCTGCACAGCAAATCTCAATAGTCTAAACAGAGAGCTTACAGAATGGGAGAAAATATTTGCAAACTGTGCATTCAAAAAATGTCTGATACCCAGAATCTGCAAGCAAAATTTAAACAAATCAACAAGCGAAAAACAAATAATTCTACTAAAAATGGGCAAAGGACATGAACAGACACTTCTCAAAAGAAAACATACAAGCAGTCAACAAACGAAATGCAAGTCAAAACCACAATGAGATACCATGTCACACCAGTCAGAATGGTGAATATTAAAAAGTCAAAAAATAACAGATGCTGACAAGGCTGCAGAGAAAACGGAATGCTTACACACTGTTGGTGGGAATATAAATTGGTTCAGCCACTGTGGAAAGCAGTTTGGAGATTGCTCAAAGAACTTAGAACTACCATTCAACCCAGCAATTCCATTACTAGGTATATACTCAAAGAAAAATGAATAATTCCACCAAAAAGATGCATGTACTTGTATGTTCACTGCAGTGCTATTCACCATAGCAAAGACATGGAATCAACTAGGTTCCATTACGGTAAAGTGGATGAAGAAAATGTGGTACATATATACCACGGAATACTATGCAGCCATAAAAAGAATGACATCATATCCTTTTGCAGTAACACGAATGCAGCTGGAGGCCACTATCCTAAAAAAACTAACTCAGGAACAGAAAACCAAATACTGCATGTTCTCACTCATAAGTGGGAGCTAAACATTGGGTACTTATGGACATAAAGATGGGAACAACAGGCACTGGGAATCAGCAGAGCTGGGAAGGAGGGTGGGAAACAAGGGTTGTAAAACTATACTCTGTGCTCACTACCTGGGTGATAGGACCATCCATATCCCAAACCTCAGCATGACACAACATACTTATGTAATAAACATGCACACGTACCCCCTGAATCCAAAGTAAAAGAAATGAAAGACATATGTAGTCAAAATGTTTAAAGAAAGTAGAGGGATATGAGCAAGGCAAAAACTATGAGCTAAAATATGAATAAATGAATTAGCTAAAATAAACACTTCAATGTCAGAACAAGCAGAAAATGATGAAAAAATATAAAAGAAGGATCAAAATAAATTGAAAATGAAATTGAAAGGAATATGCCTAATGAATATTTGAAAAAAGAATTTAAATAAATGGGAGAGAAAATAATAGAAAATAGGACGTTTAAGCATTTTAAAGAACTAATAATACACATTATCAGTAAATATCAACCAAGAAAAGCATAAAAGGCATATATGTGTGTCTGAAAATATCATAATAAACGTAAAGCTAAATACCAAAACAAAGGAAATGATTTAAACTCATAAAAATATAAAATCCAAATTAACTATAGAGCAGCAATAGATTTTTATCTCCTTTCTTAACACCTTCATGAAATTGATAAATAAATAGATATTATGTTCAAAGTTCTGAGTTAAAATACTTGTCAATTTGGAATTGCATACCTAGATAAATTATTTTTCACTAATGTGAACAAAATGTAAATTAATTCATACAAGTAATATAAACGAAGTTTAATTCAATTATTAATATCTTTAAGAAATCTATTAAAAACCTTTCAAATAAAATGCTGTTTCCTATTAAAAATGAAAATAAAAGAGGCAGTAAAGGTATGAATAAAACTAAAACTTAGAACCTAAGATATTTAGAATACTAGTATTACTAAATAGACTACTAGTAATACTAATGGAATACTAGTAATGCTAAAGTATTCCTAAAACTGCATGCTGTGCAATCAGAGTAGGATAAACAAATAAAGACAAACTTATGGATAGAAGAAAAGTAGAGAGGTTAAGTAGCTGCACAGCAAGAAAGGAGTGAAACTGTGGTCAGAGAGAAAGATAAATGAATTAGTGACTTCAGGGATGGAGTGAATAGGGATGAGAAGGTGAACTAAGTGCAATGACAGAGAAGGTCACGAGAGATGGGATGGTCAAGGAACTGAAGGCCATGTTCTCAGTTGTGTCGTGTACATGGGCTCTCATGCCACTCAGAACCTTTTAACAACTACAAAAGCACTTACTGTGGTATTGTGAATATACTTTTTTTATTATACTTTAAGTTTTAGGGTACATGTGCACAATGTGCAGGTTTGTTACATATATATAGATGTGCCATGTTGGTGTGCTGCACCCATTAACTCATCGTTTAACATTAGGTATATCTCCTAATGCTATCCCTCCCCCCTCCCACCACCCCACAACAGGCCCAGTGTGTGGTGTTCCCCTTCCTGTGTCCTTATGTTCTCATTGTTCAATTCCCACCTATGAGTGCAAACGTGCAGTGTTTGGTTTTTTGTCCTTGTGATAGTTTGCTGAGAATTATGGTTTCCAGCTTCATCCATGTCCCTACAAAGGACATGAATTCATCATTTTTTATGGCTGCATAGTATTCTATGGTGTATATGTGCCACATTTTCTTAATCCAGTCTATCGTTGTTGGAAATTTAGGTTGGTTCCAAGTCTTTGCTATGGTGAATAGTGCCGCAATAAACATACATGTGCATGTGCCTTTATAGCAGCATGATTTATAATCCTTTGGGTATATACCCAGTAATGGGATGGCTGGGTCAAATGGTATTTCTAGTTCTAGATCCCTGAGGAATTGCCACACCAAATTCCACAATGGTTGAACTAGTTTACGGTCCCACCAACAGTGTAAAAGTGTTCCTATTTCTCCACATCCTCTCCAGCACCTGTTGTTTCCTGACTTTTTAATGATTACCATTCTAACTGGTGTGAGATGGTATCTCATTATGGTTTTGATTTGCATTTCTCTGATGGCCAGTGATGACGAGCATTTTTTCATGTGTCTGTCGGCTGCATAAATGTCTTCTTTTGAGAAGTGTCTGTTCACATCCTTCGCCCAGTTGTTGATGGGGTTGTTTGTTTTGTTCTTGTAAATTTGTTTGAGTTCATTGTAGATTCTGGACATTAGCCCTTTGTCAGATAAGTAGATTGTAAAAATTTTCTCCCATTTTGTAGGTTGCCTGTTCACTCTGATGGTAGTTTCTTTTGCTGTGCAGAAGCTCTTTAGTTTAACTAGATCCCATTTGTCAATTTTGGCTTTTGTTGCCATTGCTTTTGGTGTTTTAGACATGAAGTCCTTGCCCATGCCTATGTCCTGAATGGTATTGCCTAGGTTTTCTTCTAGGGTTTTTATGGTTTTAGGTCTAACATGTAAGTCTTTAATCCATCTTGAATTAATTTTTGTATAAGGTGTAAGGAAGGGATCCAGTTTCAGCTTTCTCCATGTGGCTAGCCAATTTTCCCAGCACCATTTATTAAATAGGGAACCCTTTCCCCATTTCTTGTTTTGGTCAGGTTTGTCAAAAATCAGATAGTTGTAGATATGTGGCATTATTTCTGAGGGCTCTGTTCTGTTTCATTGGTCTACAGAGCAGAAAAACTGGATATTCTAAAAATCAGAGTGCCTCTCCTCCTCCAAAGGAATGCAGCTCCTCACCAGCAATGGAACAAAGCTGGACAGAGAATGACTTTGACAAGCTGAGAGAAGAAAGATTCAGACCATCAAACTACTCTGAGCTAAAGGAGGAAGTTTGAATCCATGGCAAAGAAGTTAAAAACCTTGAAAAAAGATTAGATGAATGGCTAACTAGAATAACCAATACAGAGAAGTCCTTAAAGGACCTGATGGAGCTGAAAACCACTGCATGAGAACTACATGATGAATGCACAAGCCTCAGTAGCCAATTTGATCAACTGGAAGAAAGGGTATCAGTGAAGGAAGATCAAATGAACGAAATGAAGTGAGAAGAGAAGTTTAGAGAAAAAAGAATAAAAAGAAACAAACAAAGCCTCCAAGAAATATGGGACTATGTGAAAAGACCAAACCTACGTCTGATTGCTGCACCTGAAAGTGACGGGGAGAATGGAACCAAGTTGGAAAACACTCTTCAGGATATTATCCAGGAGAACTTCTCCAATCTAGCAAGGCAGGCCAACATTCAAATTCATGATATACAAAGAATACCACAAAGATACTCCTTGAGAAGAGCAACTCCAAGACACATAATTGTCAGATTCACCAAAGTTGAAAGGAAGGAAAAAATGTTAAGGGCAGCCAGAGAGAAAGGTCGGGTTACCCACAAAGGGAAGCCCATCAGACTAACAGCGGATCTCTTGGCAGAAACTCTACAAGCCAGAAGAGAGTGGGGGCCAATATTCAACATTCTTAAAGAAAAGAATTTTTAACCCAGAATTTCATATCCAGCCAAACTAAGCTTCATAGTGAAGGAGAAATAAAATACTTTACAGACAAACAAATGCTGAGAGATTTTGTCACCACTAGGCCTGCCCTAAAAGAGCTCCTGAAGGAAGCACTAAACATGGAAAGGAACAACCAGTACCAGCCGCTTCAAAAATATGCCAAATTATAAAGACCATGGAGGCTAGGAAGAAACTGCATCAACTAACGAGCAAAATAACCAGCTAACATCATAAGGACAGGATCAAATTCACACATAACAATATTACCCTTAAATGTAAATGGGCTAAATGCTCCAATTAAAAGGCACAGACTGGCAGATTGGATAAAGAGTCAAGACCCATCAGTGTGCTGTATTCAGGAAACCCATCTCATGTGCAGAGACACACATAGGCTCAAAATAAAGGGATGGAGGAAGATCTATCAAGCAAATGGAAAACAAAAAAAGGCAGGGGTTGCAATCCTAGTCTCTGATAAAACAGACTTTAAATCAACAAAGATCAAAAGAGACAAAGAAGGCCATTACATAATGGTAAAGGGATCAATTCAACAAGAAGAGCTAACTATCCTAAATATATATGCACCCAACACAGGAGCACCCAGATTCATAAAGCAAGTCCTTAGAGACCTACAAAGAGACTTAGACTCCCACACAATAATAATGGGAGACTTTAACACCCCATTGTCAACATTAGACAGATCAACGAGACAGAAAGTTAACAAGGATATCCAGGAATTGAACTTAGCTCTGCACCAAGCAGACCTAATAGACATCTACAGAACTCTCCACCCCAAATCAACAGAATATATATTCTTCTCAGCACCACACTGCACTTACTCCAAAATTGACCACATAGTTGGAAGTAAAGCACTCCTCAGCAAATGTAAAAGAACAGAAATTATAACAAACTGTCTCTCAGACCACAGTGCAATCAAACTAGAACTCAGGATTAAGAAACTCACTCAAAACCGCTCAACTACATGGAAACTGAACAACCTGCTCCTGAATGACTACTGAGTACATAACTAAATGAAGGCAGAAATAAAGATATTCCTTGAAATCAATGAGAACAGAGACACAACACACCAGAATCTCTGGGACACATTCAAAGCAGTGTGTCGATGGAAATTTATATCACTAAATGCCCACAAGAGAAAGCAGGAAAGATCTAAAATTGACACCCTAACATCACAACTGAAAGAACTAGAGAAGCAAGAGCAAATACATTCAAAAGCTAGCAGAAGGCAAGAAATAACTAAGATCAGAGCAGAACTGAAGGAAATAGAGACACAAAAAACCCTTCAAAAAAATCAATGAATCCAGGAGCTGGTTTTTTTGTAAAGATCAACAAAATTGATAGACCACTAGCAAGACTAATAAAGAAGAAAAGAGAGAAGAATCAAATAGATGCAATAAAAAATGATAAAGGGGACATCACCACTGATCCCACAGAAAAACAAACTACCATCAGAGAATACTATAAACACCTCTATGCAAATAAACTAGAAAATCTGGAAGAAATGGATAAATTCCTGGACACATACACTCTCCCAAGACTAAACCAGGAAGAAGTTGAATCTCTGAACAGACCAATAACAGGCTCTGAAATTGAGGCAATAATTAATAGCTTACCAACCAAAAAAATTCCAGGACCAGACAGATTCACAGCCAAATTCTACCATAGGTACAAGGAGGAGCTGGTACCATTCCTTCTGAAACTATTCCAATCAATAGAAAAAGAGGGAATCCTCCCTAACTAATTTTATGAGGCCAGCATCATCCTGATACCAAAGCCTGGAAGAGACACAACAAAAAAAGAGAATTTTAGACCAATGTCCCTGATGAACATCGATGCAAAGATCCTCAATAAAATACTGACAAACTGAATCCAGCTGCATATCAAAAAGCTTATCCACCATGATCAAGTGGGCTTCATCCCGGGAATGCAAGGCTGGTTCAACATACGCAAATCAATAAATGTAATCCAGCATATAAACAGAACAAATGACAAAAACCACATGACTATCTCAATAGATGCAGAAAAGGCCTTTGACAAAATTTAACAGCCATTCATGCTAAAAACTCTCAATAAATTAGGTATTGATGGGACGTATATCAAAATAACAACAGCTATTTATGACAAACCCACAGCCAATATCATACTGAATGGGCAAAAACTGGAAGCATTCCCTTTGAAAAGTGGCACAAGACAGGTATGCCCTCTCTCACCACTCCTATTCAACATAGTGTTGGAAGTTCTGGTCAGGGCAATCAGGAAGGAGAAAGAAATAAAGGGTATTCAATTAGAAAAAGAGTAAGTCAAATTGTCCCTGTTTGCAGATGACATGATTTTATATCTAGAAAACCCCATTGTCTCAGCCCAAAATCTCCTTAAGCTGATAAGCAACTTCAGCAAAGTCTCAGGATGCAAAATCAGTGTGCAAAAATCACAAGCATTCTTATACACCAATAACAGACAAACAGAGCCCACAGAATTGGAAAAAACTACTTTAAAGTTCATATGGAACCAAAAAAGAGCCCACATTGCCAAGTCAATCCTAAGCCAAAAGAACAAAGCTGGAGGCATCACGCTACCTGACTTTAAACTATACTACAAGGCTACAGTAACCAAAACAGCATGGTACTGGTACCACAACAGAGATATAGATCAATGGAACAGAACAGAGCCCTCAGAAATGATGCTGCATATCTACAACTATTTGATCTTTGACAAACCTGACAAAAACAAGAAATGGGGAAAGGATTCCCTATTTAATAAATGGTGCTGGGAAAACTGGCTAGCCATATGTAGAAAGCTGAAACTGGATCCCTTCCTTACACCTTATACAAAAATTAATTCAAGATGGATTAAAGACTTAAATGTTAGACCTAAAACCATTAAAATCCTACAAGAAAACCTAGGCAATACCATTCAGGCCATAGGCGTGGGCAAGAACTTCATGTCTAAAACACCAAAAGCAATGGCAACAAAAGCCAAAATTGACAAATGGGATCTCATTAAACTAAAGAGCTTCTGCACAGCAAAAGAAACTACCATCAGAATGAACAGGCAACCTACAGAATGGGAGAAAATTTTTGCAACCTACTCATCTGACAAAGGGCTAATATCCAGAATCTACAATGAACTCAAACAAATTTACGAGAAAAAAACAAACAACCCCATCAAAAAGTGGGCAGAGGACATGAACAGACACTTCTCAAAAGAAGACATTTATGCAGCCAAAAAACACATGAAGAAATGCTCATCATCACTGGCCATCAGAGAAATGCAAATCCAAACCACAGTGAGATACCATCTCACACCAGTTAGAATGGCCATCATTAAAAAATCAGGAAACAACAGGTGCTGGAGAGGATGTGGAGAAATAGGAACACTTTTACACTGTTGGTGGGACTGTAAACTAGTTCAACCATTGTGGAAGTCAGTGTGGCGATTCCTCAGGGATCTAGAACTAGAAATACCATTTGACCCAGCCATCCCATTACTGGGTATATACCCAAAGGAGTATAAATCATGCTGCTATAAAGACACATGCACACGTATGTTTATTGCGGCACTATTCACAATAGCAAAGACTTGGAACCAACCCAAATGTCCAACAACAATAGACTGGATTAAGAAAATGTGGCACATATACACCATGGAATACTATGCAGCCATAAAAAATGATGAGTTCGTGTCCTTTGTAGGGACATGGATGAAACTGGAAAACATCATTCTCAGTAAACTATCGCAAGGACAAAAAACCAAACACCGCATGTTCTCACTCATAGGTGGGAATTGAACAATGAGAACTCATGGACACAGGAAGGGGAACATCACATTCCGGGTACTGTTGTGGGGTGGGGGGTGGGGGGGGGCGGGGACAACATTAGGAGATATAGCTAATGCTAAATGACGAGCTAATGGGTGCAGGAAATCAACATGGCACATGGATACATATGTAACAAACCTGCACATTGTGCACATGTACCCTAAAACCTAAAGTATAATAAAAAAACAAACAAACAAACAAACAAAAAAAATAAATAAAATAAATATTATAAAGTCTTAAAAAAAAAAAAAAAGAAGAAACAAGTAGAAAAGTTATATGAGAATAAGAAAATGGCCTCAGGAAATATGGTAACAATGATTACAGGTGACATCCTTATCTATATTGTCAGATAAAGCAAGAGAAAAGACAGTAGGTTTCATTAGTTTTGCAACACATTTAATACATGTGAAGTTACAAGCTGGTAAAAATTACCTTTGTTCTCTCCCAACTGCTGAAACCCTTCTGGTGAGCCAAAAATCAATTTTCTAAGTGTTCCCTTTACTTTCCTAGCTGAAACATAAACCTGTCTTTCTCTGGAGGACAATTCCTCCCCTGCAATCGCTCAGTGATGGCTGCTTCTCTCCCACAGTTCTTATGCAAGATGGAAAGGTGTCATTCTTGTTCCTGTGACCTCTGGTTGGGTGAGTGGAATAAGCAAAGTGGTATTTCTTTGCTCCATTCTGACATTTTCAGACCATTTCTCCATATCCTTCCTGACATCCTTCAGATTTAAATCTCATGGTCGACATTACTCACTACATACTTTGCCTCATGGTTGCCGTTATCCACTAAGGTCCAGGTAATTCCCACTCAACGATTTGAGCTCTTTGCATACTATCATTGTCTTCGATACTGCCTTAATTCATAAGATTTCGAAACACATATAGATGATTCTTGTGATATTCTGGCCTTTCAATTCCTTAAACTTTAATCTTCCAGTGATCTTTCATTCTAGGCTTTTCCTTGGCAATAATTACAACCCCTCCATAATCTCAATTTTATGCATTCTACCCCCAAAGTTTGTAAATATAAGCAAGGCAGGTATCTTTGATTTGTCCACTGATGTATCCCAAATATCTAGAACAATGCTTGACAGTTTTTGGTGCTCAATAAATATTCATTGAATAAGTAGATCTTTTACATAGAGAGGATGATTTTCAAGTATAATAGATAGTAGACTTAATAATGCATTATGCTACTAAACACTTTATGAAAGGAAGGGAAACAAGCTAATAGCCACAATTTTATAGCAACAGTACTAAAACTGGTAAAATTCATGATTGTGGAACTATAGAGAAAATGTTTTCATACTTCTGCATGGTTAGAGACTTATAAAGCAAGACAAACTGAAATCTGGATTAAAGGTGGACTGAATAGACAGAGACCTTCAGAGATATGCAGACACTTATTTTCTACAGCTCTGTGTTTACATTTCAAAACAGAACAAAATCCCAGAGCTACTGATTTACATTTCAAAGGGTTTAAACTGGGACCTTCTCATTCTCTCCCTTAAAGATTTGCTTATTGTATATAAGGGAGATAAGCTTTCTCTTCCTCTTTCAGAAAAGGAGAAAACAGGAGAAGATCATTTACTATATAAAGAGTTTATATAGTAATTCCTATATAAATTCCCAGATTCATAATTTCAGGGCTCCTCTCCTGTGCACATAACTGTGTGCCTTCTTTCCAAGGTGGTTATTGCTATAAGTAATAATAATTGTCTGTCTTGATCCAAAAACCTCATTTGTTTCCAGGACAAAATAAATAAACATAGATATTAAAGACTTACTAATAGATTTAGGAGATTTTCTACAAAGATTACGTGAGCTAATACGATAAATATAAAATATGAAAGACAATGCCTGTTACGTGGTAGACACTAATACACGTTAGTTCCCTTTTCCCTTCACAATGCCAGTGACTCAGAGGAAGGAATAAGTAGAAGGAATGATATTTTCCTGTCTCATTTCATTTTCTTCCTGTTTCTCTCTATATTACCAACTTTTCTAAATCCTAACATTATAACACTGGCCTAAAGAACTAGAGAATCCCTTCAGGCCCTGTAAAGAATAGTATAGAAATAACATTTCCAGATTAATATTACCATCAATTTTTCCAATATCCATAATTGAATTTTACCCCGGATAGCTATCAGTTGAGAAGGCAAAAAATTCCAGAAATTTAATGATAGATGTTATTGTTCTAAAATGACTTGACAATTATTAATCCTAATCTGATTTACTTTTCAAGAACATATAAAGAATAATTTTTATTTTATAAATAAAGGCCAAAAATTTAATTAAAGGAGGGAGTCCTTTCAAGTGGACATTTCTTAAATTAATAAAATGGTCAACAAAATTAACTTTATATAATGCAAAAAATCCAAAATTTAATAAAAATACAAAACCATTTAGATATGAATATATTTCAAAAACATTAGT
Source organism: Hylobates moloch (assembly GCF_009828535.3). Classification (NCBI taxonomy): domain Eukaryota; kingdom Metazoa; phylum Chordata; class Mammalia; order Primates; family Hylobatidae; genus Hylobates; species Hylobates moloch. The sequence continues at coordinate 80,814,942 of NW_026652276.1, forward strand.
GAGCATGGAACAGTATCATTAAAAGAAAAGATTTTTTGAGATAAGCAGAGAACACTAGAATTTATTCAGAATTTATCTGCAGTTAGTACAGTTTCCACAATTCAGGCTCAGAACTAAAAATGAATTGATTCTTTTCTTTTGTCTTGTAAAACCTTATCTAGAATGCCTTCTTCAACTAACACTTCAAACAGTTAACCAAAACTTTTTCCTATAGAATCTCTGTTAGAAAGCCTGTATAGGCCTTCTGAAGGCCTATACAGAATTCATAATGAATTCTGAGAAAAATAAACGCAGGTAGAACACAGCTGTTGACAAGGAAAAGTCACAGAAAAATGTCAAGGTATTTTCTCTCTTTAACTTAAAGATACATATGTCAATTCAGACAAAATACAGTTTCATCATTAAGAAAATCAAAAGTTTGTATATATTATTTTCTGAGCACAAATCTTGCTAACAAATCCTAGATGTTTGACACTTAAGTTGTGTGGCTATTATTATGTTCAACAGACTCAGAATTATTGAATATTTTAATTATATAATAAGGATCAGTATTGAAATGATTCTTGATGTGACTATGGTCACAGTATACTGAATGTTTATAAAATGCGGTGAGGAAAGGAGATGCATTTGGAAACTGATTAATAATGTTATTAATAAACTATTCTTTATTTAGCTGGGAGGGAAGGGGTCAAGGTATCTACTCTTGAAGAGAACTCTATGTCTTTTGTTTCTGTTTTTTACATGAAATGAATATAACACAGCTGTTGCATAATGACTCAGTTGCTACAGAAATTTAGATGTGTCAATCATACGAAAAGGTCAAGAACATTAAGCTGAATAAGCATATAATCTTTAATTCCATGGAGACTCTAACAGAGTCAGAAAACACAAGTCATCATTGATCACAATACATCAAAGCACTCGAAGTCCAACGGAAAATTTCTGCTAAGGGAGAGTAACAGAGAAACAAAGAGACTGAGAGGATGGGAGTGAGTGTACGTTTATAGCAAAGAGGTATTATTAGGCTATTGCACCATTGTTCCTTGTGTTGTTTTGCTAAAAGAAAAAGACAGCATTAAGCTAGTGCTGGTCATAGTCACCTGACCCTGGGAAGGTATTCGTAATCATTATAAAACAAAAGGCTTCATGACTATGACTCTTCTAGATAGAAAGTAGAAATCGTGAAAGTCCTAAAGTTGCTAATCAAAAGGGCCACTAACTGAGATTTGCTAGTTTAGAAGGTACTGTGGTACATTTTCAAAAATACTGTTTCTTACAAGTTTATAACACTGTCTTGAGCAAAACATAGCAACTAAATTAACTTTGTGTCTTGAGATAGCGTTTATTTTTAATCTTGAAACATAATAAGCATTTAATATATCTTGAATAAGTGAATGAAACCTAATAATATGTGTTTTCTTAAAAAAATGACATGAGAACTCCCAATTTTGGTATATTATAAAACAGCTTAATCCTGGACATTTACAGCACTTAGCCAGGAGTGCAAATCAGTAAAAAAAAAAAAAAAAAAAAAAAAACTGGCTAATGAATCAAGCCCAGCAACGAAAACAGCAGCAAATAACACAAATTAAAAATACACATTAAAAGCATTAAACAATACCAACATGTAATGAGGCAAATGTTACTGTGTGGTACCAGCCATCAAATGCTGTAGGAGTTCACCATAGACTAAAATCAAGGAAAACCTGGGCAATCAGTGAAAATTTCATGGAGGATGTAGGACTTGAGTTGCTCTTAAACAATAAGCAGGTTTTACATCAGCAGAGGAGTGAAAAATTTAGAAAAAGGAGATAATGTGAGCAAAAACAGAAGAGCAATTGAGGGGATAATGTGAAGTTCATATTAGAGCAGGGAAGAAAAGGAGAGATGAGATAGAGCATATATTTTTATAATCAGCAAAGCTTGCAATTTCACTATTATTTTAAAACATTTATTTTAAAACATTTTGTTGTTTTAATTTGCAAGGAAGAGAGAGAAAATAGATCAACATATGTCCTGAGATCCTTAAAAAATGAATGCAAAAGAGAAAGTGGTACTTCCTTACCTCCCCAATCTCATCTTAATTAAATTATAAATTCTGAGCAGCCCTGTCACTTTGCTTCAGGGAAATAGGTTAGGAAATGAACAAAAAATGTAAAACTAAAATTTTCCAGATTTAGTTTTGTATTATATTAATTTAAAAGACATGTGCACATGTAGAAAGTAGCTCATTCTGAAAATTACAGTAATTAAGAACAGAAAGGCTTGCCTGGAAAAACTGAGGAGTTGCTGAGGAGAAAAACAGATTTCCATGAGGAAAGTTTATGAAATTCAACTGTGAAACAATTAAAATATCTGAAATCAAAGATAAAAACACTTGGCATTTCTGTATAGATGTTTACAAATGAAAAATACATAGATAATGTGGTAGATTCTTTTAAAATGGCCACAATATTTTAGCAGCTTCGTCCATCAAGAGTTGGAATATATTCCTCCAACCCTTGAACCTGGATCAATGGGGCATTAGCAAATGGGACACAGAAGTTTGAAGGGTTCTTATGCATAGGTTCTTACCTGCTGTTGCTTCTGGAAGTCATGCCACCATGTAAACATGCCCAGCCTAGTCGGCTGGATCAGATCAGAGACCATGAAGAGAGAAGCCCCAGCTGGCAGTCATCCAGCTGAGGACTTCACAAACCAGCCGGCCTCAGTTCTGAAATCATCAGCTGATTGTAGAAGCGGGCGCCAGCTGATTCACATTAGAAGAACTAACTAGCTGAGTCCAATCCAAATTCACAACCTACAGAATTACGACCTAAATAAAATGGTTGCTGTTTGAAGCCACTGAGTTTGGAAATGGATTGTGACACAGCAATAGCTGAATGCTAAAATTTATTTGGAAGAAAAAAATTAAAATTATAAAAGACAGATGGACAGGATATAAAATACAAACTTGAAAGTACCAGGAAAGTGATTCAAAATGGAAAATAATGGGAAAGTGTTAACTTATGACCAATATCTCAATGGGCAGGCAAATTAAGAATCAAGAATCAAAAAGTATTGATACTACATTGTGATCAATATTGATAGGAACAACAAATTGTGTATAAGAACCTGCATAAAGGCACAAGCTGAGGATACTAGAGAAGGCAAACAAAATCCAAGGCAGAATATAAATAAATGCCGATTCATTTGGCACTTAAGATAGCTATAAGAGTTTAGAGTTAAAAAAAAGAAACTAGCCTTTATAGAATATCTACAATGTACCATCTACTATGCTAAGTGTTTTATTTATATTTTCTGGTTGAATCTTCACAAAATCCCTGCAAACTGTGGACTATTTTCCCCAACTTACAAATAATGAAATTGAGGTTCAAAAAAGTAACTTGCAGATAAATAGGTTCTAGAGATCTACTATACAGCATAGTGCCTATAGCTAACAATACTGCATTGTATACTTAAACTCTTCCAAGAGGGTGAATCTTATATTGTGTTCTTACCACACACACACATACTACTACCACTACTACTACTACTACTACTACTACTACTACTACTACTACTACTACTACTAATAATAATAATAATAATAATAATAAAGGCATTAGGAAGCTTTGGGAGGTGATAAATATATCTGTGGCTTTGATGCTAGTAATGATTTCATGGGTGTATATTCCAAACTCATTGAGTTGTATACATTAAATATGTACAGCTTTTTACATGTCAGTCATCCCTCAGTAAGTTAAAAAACAAAAAGAGCAATTCCCCCAAAGCCTTACAATCAAGAGACTGAATCAAAATTCAAAATCAGATCTACCAAATCTATTTTTATCACTTATAAATGCCAGTATACATTCTTAACACATTATGCTTTCTTATAAAATTTTTCAGAATTTCAATTTAATAAAATTATACAATCAGGTGTATAGTGCCTATAATAGGCTGTAGCATGGTCTGTCTAATCATATTTATATTCTCAGTACCTGGCATATTAAAAGCTCAATAAGTGTTTCTTGAATAAATAAATGAATCTAAAGCCTTTTCCACAGCATTATAAGCTGGAGTAGGCTGAAATAGTCAAAAACATAGGAGAGAAGCCTGTAAGGAAGATAAGATATGTATTGGCAGGTACAGAAAAATAGCATGCCTTGTGAGGGGAGGCACAGAAACAGAGGGCCCAGGGACATATATTAACATACTTCATCTGTTTTTATCAGGAAGTAAAAAAAAAATTTTTACCTCCTTCAATGTTCGTTGCAATAGAAATTGACTTATATTGACATATAGAAACTATGTTTCCCATTTTTCAATGATTTTTTTTTTTTTGCAGGACACTTTTGATGAAAACTATGTGACCGTAGATAACCTGGCAGCAGTGGTATGCTAGAGCTGGCTTACCCCAGCTCACCAGCGCCAGTTACAAGCATCTCTCCCTAACTTTATGTTCAGTGAAAACACCTCAGTGGTATAAAATTGGCCATAGAGAAAGAATTTAACCACAGATATTGGAAAATGCTACAAATTAAGGCTATTGAGGAGGCAGGAGGGTAAGGGGGAAGAGCAGGAGGATTATTAGAATGTCGCTGCCTCATGCCTGGTGTGAACAGAAAGACGGAACAACCTAATTTTCTTTTTCTAGTTGCTGACAATGTTCTATACCCAATGTAAACTGATCAATTTACCTTAATAAGGCTAGTATATTAGACTTTTCTACTTGCTGACAATGTTCTAAACCCAATGGGAACTGATCAATTTACCTTAATAAGGCTAGTATATTAGACTTTTTCATATATCCATCTTCTTCAGTGAGTCTACCTTAGGTATATTCAATACAGAAGGGCCATAGGACATATCTGGGGCACTTGGGTTATGCCCTTGTGAACTCTTACAGCACTTACACGTGGAAATATATCTATCACATCCCAAAGCTTCCTAATGCCTTTACTATCATTATTATTATTTGTATGTGCATGATAAGAATACAACATAAGATCCACCCTCTTGGAAGAGTTCAAGTATATGATACAGTATTGTTAGCTATAGGCACTATGCTGTATGGTAGATCTCTATAACCTATTTATTGGCGAGTTACTTTTTTGAACCTCAATTTCTTTTTTTGTAAGTTGGGGAAAACAGTCCACAGTTTACAGGAATTTCGTGAATTCAAAAAGGCTGAGGACAGAAGGCCACTAGAGTTGGCAATAAATAGCACTACTTTAATATTTAGGATTCATATTTATAAACCCTAAAAGAAAATTAGTGCAGTAGCATGAGAAAAATAGGCCACTCACATATAAACAATGTTTCAATTTCATAAACATGACCTTTATTTTCATGAACAATATTGTTATTAACTTTATTGATGCTGATAGTTTTGGATTAATCACTGTGATGTCATAAAATTTTTTTATGCTATATTGTCCTCTAATTCAATCATGGCAATTATCATTACAGGAAACAAACTGAGTTACGCAAAAGAAAAACACGCATAATCTTATATAATTTAGCTCAAAATTAGAAATTACTTTGCTAATAAGGCTGCCGTATTTTCATATTACAAATGTACCTAAGATATTTAGAAGCAGTTTGAAAGTGGCACAAAAGAATATTCATAATCTTCCTGCCCCAGAGACCAGACAAAAGCTTATTGTACCAGCAGGAAATTAAAATTTTACTTTCTGCTAATAATGATTTCAATCATTTTGGTTTCTTTTATTATCTTCCCACCTGAAATGCGTTAAGAAGAGAAAGAAAAGGGAAGAAAAGAGAACAGATATTTTTTCACCGTGCTTCAGCAGTTGTGACACACTGTGGGCACTAGGATTGACTAGGTAGTGAGGAAGAGGGAAGATAGAATGGGGAGGCAAACACATAGAACTAGACAGTAGAATGATGGCTACTAGGGGCTGGGGCAATTTGGGGGGCTGAGGAAGGGGCTAGTCAAAGGATATAAAATTCTAGTTTGACAGCAGAAATAAGTTCAAGAGATCTATTGTACAACATAGTGACAATAGTTAATAACATATTGTATTCCTGAAAAATAGTGAGAGTGGATAAGTATTTTCACTACAAAAATAATAACTATGTGAGGTAAGGCATATGTTAATTAGCTGTATTTAATTATTCTACAGTGCGTGTATATATATATTTCAAAGCATCATGTTGTACACAATAAATACATACAATTTTATCTGTCAATTTTAAAAATAATATAATTTCTAAAAAAGAATGAGGAAGCAAAAAAGTTTACTTGAAGAAAATATAAAAGAGAACATTCAAAATAGTAATCTCAGAATACTGATATTCCAAAATGGAATTAATCCTATTAGGGTTGCAATGATTCCGGTACTGCTAAGATTATGGGTATTATCCCCCAAACCAAGAACATCATCCCTTTCAATTATTACTTAATATTTATTCATTATTATCAGTATTTATATCAACTGATATTTTAAATTTAAACATTTATGTGTAAAGTGGCCACAGTAATTTATTTTTCCCAATGGGTTCTAGAACTCAAGCACCCTATTGATAGCACCAGTATCTAAACCTCCTTGGAGAATGAAGAATGTGAAATGGAAATTTGGCTCAGCACCCTCAGAGTTTGGCTCAGTACCCTATTAGCACTTAATTAATATTGATTAGTGCTAATAATTTCTTGAGACATGTCCTAATTGACTGGTAGCTACACCTGTTTATATTGTGAGAGGACTCTATAGAAAGGAGATAACCTATGAAGGCTATGTGCTGTATGCAGCTGAGGAGCTTTTAAGCTATAGTTCTAGGGGGAAGAGAGCTGAAATAGAGATTTAAGAATTTGGTCAAAAAGTAGACTAAGTTGATCTCCTTTACTATGTCACCTTCATAGTACTACTCCCATAATATTAAACTCTTTAACTAAATAAGAACATATTTCTAGAAAACTCAAAACAAAAATATAGTGTTAATATAAATCTATGTGGTAAATATTAAGAGACTTTGGTTATCTGTGGTTTGTCTTAAAAGTATTAAATAATTTTCAAGAAAAATAATGATTAAAGGAACAATTTCCTGCTGTAAAATTTCCTCTTAATATGTATAGGATTATATTCAATGTAATGAAAACAAGTTTATTTTCATCTATTTTTTCTCTGAAATAGTGATTGGTTGAAAACATTATATATACATATACACAAATATACAGTTCTCCTTATCCACAGAAAATATGTCATATGTCACATTAAAGAGCAAATATACCAAATAGTGAGTTATTATGCCTTTGATAAGTAGAAAATCGTACTAAACAGAGTTTAGTTATAAGGAACTACGAAGGGAGATTAACAATATGAGTTCCTAACCTAGAGATGTAAAATGTATAACCAGGACCCCCAAATTATGAAACTATACTTTTCTAAGATTTCTTAGTTATTTGTTATTATCCGCATGCAAACACATGCCTGCAAGTACTTGTAAACTGTCAAATAAACCATGATCAAATTTAGAAAAATACTTCAGATTTTTCAAATTTACCTGGAAATAAAATGCATGGTAAAAGCAGAGTATAGATAATTACCCAGTTACCTCTCACTTCAAATAAACAAAATATCAGAAATAAATTATATATCAAAATGAATTGATGTGAGTCACATACACAAATTATGTGAAAAAATAAAATGACGAAACATGGAACATCTGAGAGTTAATTTTGGAACAAAAGTAAATTCGTTTTTTAATCTCCAACTTTTATTTTGAAGTTCAGATGTACAAGGGCAGGATGTGCAGTTTTGTTGCGTAGGTAAATGTGTACCACGGTGGTTTGCTGCACAGATCAACCCATCACCTAGGTATTAAGCCCAGCATCCATCAGCTGTTCTTCCTGATGTGCTCCCTCCTCCCACCTCCTACCCTCCAACAGGCCTCAGTGTGTGTTGTTCCTTTCATGTGTCCATGTGTTCTCATCATTCAACTCCCACTTATAAGTGAGAATATGTGGTATTTAGTTTTCTGTTACTGCTTTAGTTTGCCGAGGGTAATGGCTTCCAGGTCCATCCAGGTCCCTGCAAAGGACATGATCTTGTTCCTTTTTATGGCTGCATAGCATTCCAGGGTATATATGTGCAACATTTCCTTTATCCAGTCTATCACTGATAGGCATTTAAGTTGATTCCATGTCTTTGCTATTGTGAACAGCACTACAATGAACACATACGTGCATGTATCTTTATAATAGAATTATTTATATTCCTTTGGGTATATACACATTAATGGCATTGTTGGGTCTAATGGTATTTCTGCCTCTAGGTCTTTAAGGAATTGCCACACTGTCTTCCACAATGGTTGAACTAATTTACACTTCCACCAATAGTGTAAAGCAATCCTTTTTCTCCACAACCTCACCAGCATCTGTTGTTTCTTGACGTTTTAATAATAGCCATTCTGACTGATGTGAGATGATATCTTGTTGAGGTTTTGACTTGTATTTCTCTAATGATTAGTGATGTTGAGCTTTTTTTTCCTATGTCAGCCACATGTATGTCTTCTTTTGAGAAGCCTCTGTTCGTGTCTTTTGCCCGCACAAAAGTAAATTCTATTATTGAAGACTTTAAAATAATTGTATCTTATTTAGATCTTATTCCTAGGATACCCATTGAAAAACAGAACAGTTTATTATAAGATGTGCACAGGTATCAAAGATAGCTCAATAAAAGACTGAAATTTACTATTGGCTATATTTTCTGAAATAAAATGTTCAGTATTAGTCCACTTCCACATTTCTCATCCTGAGATATCCAGTGTTTGACAGGCAAAACCTACAATTTCAAATGAACCCTGTGTAATTAATTAACTCCACTGGTTATTACTAATGGAGCAAACACCCTTAGAATTGCTCCACCAGGTGACATTGATCCTATATCAACACTACTAAGCTGCACAATAATTAATCAACCAATAATATCATAAATAAATGGTTCTCTCTTTTTCAAAGAAAAACATTTGAAATAAGGAAATTATAAGACTTTTTATTTTGTAGTACAGCAGAGAAGATAATTTAAAGTAAGAGAACATGAGGCTATAATAAAAGTAGTCTCCAATGGGAGAGTGGCTTTCCTAATTATGGGAATAAATCTTAATTCAATGGGAATTTTCTAACTATTAAACTTTCAAACTTTTGCTAAAACATTTGTAAAACTATTGTGATATGGGTACTAAATATCAAATTCCTTATTGCTTTATAATAGAATATTCTCAACTTTTTAAAAATCGTCATGAAAAAGTCAATAAATATGTACAAGTCTTCCTTGTGGGTTTGAATCCCTGCCATACCAATTACTAGTCAGGCGACCTATTTAAGTGATTTAATCTTCTGTGCCTTAGTTTCTTTATCTGTGAAATGGAGATAATAATGTGCTTACCAGGTAGAGTGACTTCAAGGATTAATTCATTCTCCACAATTTGACCTACCTTATGTAAAGATTTAAACTTTATATCCAGTCACATTTTATGGCCCCAGACACAATCCCAATACATTATCCACATCACATTTGCCATTCCCAGAATATAACAGATCCTTCCTTCTTTGCCTTCTGAACTCCTATTTATCCTTCAAAGCCCACCTCTGTCTCTGTGAAGACAACATTGATTGAGAGCCTATAGGAAGAAACTGGGGTGCAGACAAGGAAAGCAGCAAAAGTCTGGCAGACACTGACCCCTGAGGAACGCAGAGTCCCATGTAAAGGGTAGGTTGGGGTGCTTCTCTGCTCCCCTCACTTCTGTGACAAACTGCTGACTGACAAATTGTCAGAGAACCCCTCTGCCCTTGCAATCCTAGGCAATGCAGTTGGTGGCAATTTGGGAACTCTCTGGGGTGGGAGCCTCAGGTAGCCAGCTCATGCTGGTGTGCCCACACTCCCCTCAGGCCCTAACTGAGATGGCACGTGCCACACTGGTTGTGCACTCATCGTGGGCCAGTGCCCTGTCCAGGGAACCTTAGTCCTTGTGTTGCCACACTACAAGATCCCCTGCAAACATACCTCAGAACCCCTTCTGACTTTGGCAACCACAGGAGACTGGCGGGTCTCTGGGGAGCTGCAGTTTCCATGGAAATCTAGCCCTCAGTGCAGGCTAGATTGTTGTGGATCTGTTGTGGATGCAGCAGAGGCTTTTCCTGCTGAGGGCTGACCTGATTGCACTTGGAGACAGCCTTTCCAGCACTCTTCGTGGCAGCTACACCTCATTGAAAGTGAGCCAATGCCACCTAGGCGTGCATGAAGGGTGGAACCTGTCTCCCCATCCCTACACAGAATGGCAGTGTCCCAGCAATGAAGGGCAGACAAATTGAAGAGCTGTTTGCTCTGGGCCACGGGAAGAGGCTCTGCCCTGAGCCCATTTTGGTGGTAGCCACCAGAGGGGCATTTCTAAAGACCTCAGTCACACTTCAGCTTAGGAGCCAAAGAACAATGTCTATATGCTGAAGATCATGAGCCCTGTGACAGAGAGGTGTGATAGGAAAACGGATCACATTCCTGCCTGCCCAGGATGAGGGGCTAATGCAGGCCCCCTGCCCCTACCACCAAGACCAGTTCACTCCAATACAAGCTCCCCACACTAACCTCAATTAGGACGGTTGTCTTCATTCATCATTAGACTGCCTGAGTGGATTCTTACTCTTAAGCACCACCTACTTGATTGAAGATGGAATTGCACCACCAAATAAAAAACCTACTGTCAGAAGGGTATAGTACTAGTGTACAAGATAAGTTTCCTGAGGCCTCTGCTCTCCTAGTCACACATAAAATAGTGTGTTGGCTCATATGCCCAATACATGTCTACAACAAGCAGCATTTGAGAAAGCCACCACACAAAGACTATCCATAACCAAGGAGCCCATGCAGAGTCTTGGCACTGAGAAAGCCCCAGAAAAGAAGCCAAACAATCACACACAGCATACACCACAGTCATACCCTCAAGGGAAAAAAGAATAAACATGATAAAGTCCCGTTCAAACAATAGCAAATTCAAAACTTAGAAGCAACAACTCCTTCGCATGAGAAGGAATCAGTGCAAGAACTCCAGTGGTACAAAGAGTTTTAACCCTCCAAAGGATCAGGCCAGCTTTCTAGCAATGGATCCTAAACAAAATAAAAAATGACCAATGAAGAATTCAAGATACAGATTCTAAAGAAGTGCAATGATATCCAAGAGAATGTTGAAAACCAATACAAAGAAACCAGAAGAACAACTCAGAAAATGAAAGACAAGATAGCTATATTTAAAAAAAATAGAACTTCTGAAAATAAAAAAATTCACAAAATAATTTCCAAATACAATTGAAAACATTAACAAAAGACTAGACCAAGTAGAAGAAAGAATTTCAGAGCTTAAACATTGGTCTTTCAAATTAATCCAGTCAGACAAAAATAAATAGAAAAGCACTTAAAAAATAAACAAAGTATTTGAGAAAGATGGGATTATGTAAATTGACCAAACCTATAGCTTATAGGCATTCCTGAGAAAGAAGGAAAAGTAAGCAATTTGGAAACATATTTAAAGGAATCATTCAGAAAAATTTCCCCGATCTTGTTGGGAGGCAGACATCCAGATAAAAGAAATTCAGAGAACACTTGCAAGATACTATATAAGATGAACATCATCAAGGCATATAGTCATCAGACTAACCAAGGTCAATGCTAAAGAAAAAATCTTAAAGAGAGTTAGAGAGAACAGTCAAGTCACCTATAAAGGAAATTCCATCAGACTAGCAGTGGATTTCTCAACAGAAACCATACAAGCCAAAAGAGATAGGGGGCCTATTTTTAGCCTTCTTGAGGACAAAAAATTATAGCCCCAAATTGTATATCCTGCCTAACTAAGCTTCATAAGCAAAGGAGAAATAAAGTATTTCTCAAACAAGCAAATATTAACAAAATTCATCACCATGAGACTGGTGCTATAAGAAATGCTCAAAGGTGTTGTAAACATGGGGAAAAAGGACAATACTGTTTTATGTCATGAAAGAATATAGGACAATACTCTCCTGTCATAAAAACTCATGTAAGTACAAAATTAAAAGATCCTATAAAGCAATTACACCACTGAGACTGCAAAGCAACTAGCTAACAATACTATGATTGGGACAAAACTTCACATGTCAATATTAACTTTGAACAGAAATGAGTTTACTCTTATATGTCATAAAGTATAAACTTTGAACAGAAAAGAGTATACTCTTTTATGTCATAAAGTAATATAGGACAATACTCTGCTGTCATAGAAGCTCATATAAGTACAAAACTGAAAGATCCTAAAAATCAATTACACTACTGAGACTGCAAAGCAACTAGCTAACAATACTATGATTGGAACAAAGCTTCACATGTCAATATTAACTTTGAACAGAAATGACCTAAATGAAGACATAGATTGTCAAATTGCATTTAAGAAACAAGACTCAGCATCTGCTGACTACAAGAGATCCATCTAATGTGAAAGGACACCCACAGGCTCAAAGTAAAGGAGTGGAGAAAGGTATATCACACAATGGAAAACAAAAAAGAGCATAGATTGCTATTCTTACATCATAAAAAACAGCATTTACACCAATAATAGTTAAAAAAAAAAGAAAGACAAAGAATAGCATTATATAATGACAAAGAGTTCAATTCTACAAGAAGATTTAACTATCCCAAATATATTTATACCCAATACCTGACCACCCAGATTTATAAAGCAAATGCCATTAGACCTCAGAAAAGAGACAGACAGATATACAATAACAGTGGAGGACTTCAACATCCCAATGACAGCACTAGGCAGATCATTAAAGCAGAAAACTAACAAAGAAACCCTGAACTTAAACTGCACTCTTGACCAAATGGACCAAATAGATATCTACTGAACATTCCATTCAACGACCACAGAATATACATTTTTTCTCATCTGCACATGAAAAATTTTCTTGCCCAATTGCTCTTCCTAGGACTTCCAGTACCATGTTGAATGGAAGTAGCAAGAGTAGACATCCTTGCCTTGGTCCTGACCTTAGAGAAACAGCTTTCAACTTTTCATCATTGAGTATGATGTAAACTGTGGGATTGTCATATATGGCCTTTATTGTATTGAGCTACATCCCTTCTACAGCTAATTTGTTGAGAGTTTTTATCATGAATGGATGTTAAATAATAATATACTTTTTGTTCTTTACTCTGTGAATGTGGCATATCATATTTATTGATTTGTATATAATGAACCCCAGCCCAGGAATGTATCCATTGCTTCCTATAATAAATATCATATGACCTTTTAATGTACTGTTGAATTCAGCTTGCTAGGTTTTTTTTGTTGTTAAGAATTTTTGCATCTATGTTCATCAGAGATACTATTATGTAATTTTCTTATCTTGCAGTGTCCTTGTCTGGCTTTGGTGTCAGGGTAATGCTGGCATCATACAATTTTGGAGGTATTTCCTCTTCTTCAAGATAAAAAAAGTTTGACATAAATCTTCTTTAGATGTTTGGTAAAATTCACCAGTGAAGCCATCTGTTCCTGGAATTTTCTTTGTTTGGAGGTCTTTTATTACTGATTTAATTTTCTTGCTTGTTATTGGTCTGTCCAGATTTTCTATATCTTCTTGATTCATGTTTGGTAGATTTTATGTTTCTAGGAATTTATCCATTTTTAAGGTCGTAGAGTTTCTTAGCATATAATTGTATATCATAGATAACTTAGGAACTTTTTAACTTATGTGATATCAGTTGTAATATCTCCTCTTTAATATATGATTTATATTTATTTGAATCTTCTCTTTTTTCTTAAGTCTAGCCAAAGGTTTGTCAATTTTATCTTTTAAAAAAAACCCAATTTCATTGATTTTTTTTCCTATTGTTTTCTACTATCTCTTTTATTTCTGCTCTGATCTTTGTTAGTTCTTCCTATCAGCTAACTTTGGGTCTAGTGTGTTCTTTTTTTTCTAGTCCCTTCAAATGTATAATTAGGTTGCAAATTTGAGATCTTTCCTCTTTTTTCATATAGACTTTTATCATTATAAATTTATCTTTTAATACTGCTTTGGCTGTATACCATAAGTTTTGGTATATTGTTTCCATCTTCATGTCTCTCAAGATATTATCTAATGTCTCTTTTGAATTCTTTTTGACCCACTAGTTGTTCAAGAGTGTTTTGTTTAATGTCCACATATTTATAAATTTTCAGTTTTCCCATCGCTATTGATTTTTAGTTTCACATTCCACTGTAGTCAGAAATAATAGTTGGTATAATTTTGATCACTTTAAATTTTTAAAACATACATTTTGGCTTAATATGTGATCTATTCTGGAGAATATTCTGGCTGCACTTGAGAAGAATGTGTATTATGCGCTATTGAGTGAAATGCTCATGTCTATTGGGTCCATTTTTTTCTATAAGGTTGTTGAAGTCCTTTATTTCCTTTTGGTCTGTTTTGCCCATGGGTAATGGGTAATATGTTTTACCCATCACTCAAAATGAGGTATTGAAATATCCTACTATTACTGTATTGCTGCCTATTTCTCTCTTCAGTTTTGTCAATGTTTGCTTTATATGTTTAGGTGCTTAATTGTTGGGTGCATAACCACTTACAATTGTTATATATTCCTGGTGAATTGATCCTTTTATCATTATAAGATGTCTTTCTCAGTCTTTTGAGATAGTTTTGACTTATAGTCTATTTTATCTGATACAAGTATAGTCACTCTTACTCATTTTTCTTTAACATTTTCGTGGAATTTTTTTTTCCATTCTTTCACATTGAGCCTAAATTCTAAAGGGATTCTCTTGTTAACAGCATGTAATTGCGTTATACATTTAATCCATTCAACCACCCTATGTCTTTGATTGGGAAGTTTAATTTATTTAATTTTAAAGTAATTATTGATAGAGAAGGATTTATTATTGTCATGTACTGTTTTCTGTTAGCCTTGTAATTATTTTTTGCATTTTTTCCTCTCTTGCTCTCATTTTTTATGTTTTGTTGATTTTTTTGTTGTTGTTGGGAATCTTTGATACCTTTCTATAGGTATTTTCTCATTAGATATCATGGGGCTTATATAATACATTATAGTAATGACAGTCTATTTTTTTCTGATAACAACTTAAGTTCAATGACATACAAAAACATGCGTCTTTTTATTCTCCTTCCCATACACATTTTTTATTGTTGTCACAGTTAACATTTCTTTATATTGTGTATCTATTAACATAGTTTTACTTATTAAAAGTATTTTAGTTATTGAAAGTATTTTGCTACTTTGTCTTTTAACTTTGTTACTTGAATTAAAAGTGGTCTACCTACCACTATTGCAGTATTACAGTCCTGCATTTGTCTATATATTTACCTTTACCAATACTTTTTATACTTTCTTATGCTATCTTGTTGTTGTTTAGTGTCCTTTCATTTCAAGTTAAGGAGGTTCCCTTAGCATTTTTTGTAGGGAGATCTGGTGGTGATGAACTTCCTTAGTTTTTGTTTTTCTGGAAAAGACTTTATCTCTCTTTCATGATTGAAGGACAGTTTCATTTGGTCAAGTTTTCCTGGTTGTCTTTTTTTCCCCAGCATTGTGAATCTATCATCTCATTTCCTTCTCATCTGCAAAGTTTCTGAAGAAAAATCTACTTATACTCATGAAATTTCCCTTGTGCCTGACAAGTAACTTCTTCCTTGTTGCTTTTTCTCTTTGTGATTGACTTTTGACAATTTGATTATAAGGTGTCTTAGTGTTGATATCTTTAAGTTTTCCTTTTTGGGGGTCCTTGGATTGCACATTTCCTTTTCCATAATTGGGAGTTTTTAGCTATTATTTCTTTTAATAAGCCTTCTGGTTCTTTCCTTCTCTCTTCTCCTTCTGGATTCTCATAATGCATATATTGATCCGCTTGATGGTGTCTCATAAGTCCTTTAAGCTTTTTTTATTCTTTTTCATTATTTTGTCCTTTTTGTTCCTCTGACTCAGCAAGTTCCAATGGCTTGTCCTTAAGTTCACTGATTCTTTCTTTAGTTTGATCTAGTATGTTGTTGAATCCCTCTAGTGAATTTTTCAATTTAGTTATTTTATTCTTCAACTCCATGATTTCTGTTTGGTACTTTTAAAACATTTTCTATCTCTTTCCTGAAATTCTCACTTTGTTCATGCAACGTTCTCTTATCCTCAGTGAGCATCTTTATGACAGTTATTTTAAATTCTTTTCCAGGTAAATTGTGTAGCTTTGTTTCATTAGAGTCAATTTCTGGAGATTTTTCTGTTACCTAGTTTGGAACATATCTTCCTGTTTTTTTCATCTTACTTGACTCTATGCATTGGTGTCTTTGCATCAGATAAAGCAGCCTTCCCTCTGAATCTTCACAAAGAGCTGGCCTCATATGGAAGATCCCCACCAATAAGTCCAGGAAGAGATTCTAAAGCCTCTTAAACCTCATGCTTGTTCAACTCATTTGCTTGTGTATTTCTTGTAGCCCCAGGTGTCTAGGGTTTGCCAGGTCTTGTGAGTGCAGCAGGATGAGTGAGACTGAATTCTTTGGGATTTCAGCCAATCCTTTGGAAAACCCCCAGAAAGTTTAATGTATGTACCAACTCTTTCCATCCCCAGGGAGAAGCTGAAAGAGGTGGGGATTTTGTTTGCTTGCTCTATGCTCTGAGCTAGGGAGAAAAAGCTATGGTGGCTACCAATCTAAGCCACCATCTCTGTTCTCCCCCAAGTGGCTAGATAATTCCACACCATTAGCACGTTAAGACAGAGAAGACAGAAGCCAGTCCTTTGGGTAGCCCCCATCGAAGTTGGGGTATTGGATGCACAAATCTCCTCTGGGAGAAGCTGAGAGCTGGGACTTTTTTCCCAATTGTATGGTGTTGTGATGGGGGTAGAAATTTTGGCAAACAGCTGTCGTGAATATCCTCACCAGCTTCAATGGATCTGATTTTGCATTCACCCAGGGTGCAGGAGCCCTTCAATTAGTTGCTGGATTTCCCACAAAGGGAATTTTTCTGTGAATTGTTCCTGAACTGGTGTGTTTGTGGTGGGGAGGAAGGTTTCCTACTCTACACTTTGGTGACATCAGTCTTCTGTCATTTTTTCATTGACCATCTATGTTGCTCCCAGTGTCCCCAACTCTTCAAGCAACTGTTCTCACCTAAACACTAGCAGCATTAAACAAGTTTGTTTACTCTTGGCACATTTTTTTCAGCTACTATAATTAAACATGATTTCATCACCAACAGCAAACAAGTTCTTTTTCCTCATATTTAAATAATTTTAATACATATATAGATATCTTATGAAACATTCATCTTGAAACCCAAGCAAAATACAGTTTTTATATAGAACATTTTCTGGTCGATGTACACACAAGTTGAATATTTTTTAAAAAGCATTGTACTGAATTAAAGGACATAAGTGGAAGATATTTATTGAATATGTTTATCAAGATTCACTCACCAAGTAAAGCACACCACTGATACTACCTCCTGCTTATCTGATACATAAAAGGACATTAATCCATCATTTCCTGAAGTTTATGTTCCATAACACGGCAGTTGATTAGAAAAATGTAGTTGCTTCTGTTTGAAAATGTAGCTGCTGCTCTGTCCTCTGGCTCCCTTTGAAAATTCGTGGTTCTAAAAGCTCAAGATACTATTTTTACTCTTAATATTTGGCTCTGACCTGCGTAGCTATGTTCCTGCTTCTCATTTCCCTTGGTTTGGCCACACTGGTGGAGAGTGGGGCTGGTGGTGTGTTTTTTAAGGTTGGGGGAGGGGTTGCAGTCACACAGACAAGATTCTGATAAGTTCATATTCAGGGTTGTTTTGACTGAAAATTAGAATTTATAATTTTACAAAGTCAGATTATCCTTTTAGATATGTATTTTTTATTAAACATATCTCTTCCTATGAAAATAGAAACATGGCAAATAATATCTAAATATTGTTGGGCACTTAAAAATATTTTTATCCAGGCTCAAGCTTAATTTGGAAGAAAATTGTAAACTATATTCTATTTGAATTACTTTACATGCAATAAAGTAATTTTTCCCTGAGAATGAGATCTAAAGAATTAATAGATTAAATCGAAGTGAAGGAATCTTTTCTAAATCATTAATTTATATGAGCTGCTCTGAAGAAAGCATTAGAAATGTGTAAAAGCTTATTTCAAAAGTGATCATAATAGAAAAATAATTTGACTTAATTTCAATATAATAAAGGCTAAGACTTTTAAATTGCCTGAAACTGATACTGAGCTTTTCATTAAGGCAGGTATTGTGTGGGTGGACATTGTGAAAGCCCTGTTTAGAGTGCCACAGTCTTATAAGGGCATACTTGGCTAACAAGTGAGCCATTCAGAAATGTACATTGGTTGAAGTCTCACTGTCCTTTTTGTTTTGTAAGAAAACTCTGCTATAATGACAGATTCCATTTTAAGCCTTCTAACATTTATGACTGTTGTCTTCTTGTGAGTCAGGAATATTGTGATGAGTGATTAGTCTGGTTATGGGGAGATATATTCTATTCTTTTAGCATAGCTATAGTGTCATTACATAATAAATACATATTTTGTCATCTAATTAAATAAAATAATCCACACTCCACTGTGCCATAAAAGCATAACAATCAAAGTTCATTTTTCTCTTATTTTCTTGTTCTGACATGATGGATATGCACTGGTAATAAAAATAAATAAAACGTCGTTTGCAGTAATATGAATGCCACTCAAACTCACTATGGTTTGTAGTACACTGAGTAGCAGTGTGAACCAAGATGGAGCCACATATATTCTTTTTTTAATTTTTTTATTTTTTTCACTTTAAATATATACAATTTTATTTGTCTATTATTGTCAATATATATAGGGGAAAGAAAACAACTGTCATTGAGGATATGGAGAAATTAGGACAAACATATACTGCTGATAGGAATATAAGATAGTATAGCCACTTTGAAAAACATTTTTTTTTATTATACTTTAGGTTTTAGGGTACATGTGCACAATGTGCAGGTTTGTTACATATGTATCCATGTGCCATGTTGGTTTGCTGCACCCAGTCACTCGTCATTTAGCATTAGGTATATCTCCTAATGCTGTCCCTCCCCCCTCCCCCCACCCCACAACAGTCCCTGGAGTGTGATGTTCCCCTTCCTGTGTCCATGAGTTCTCATTGTTCAATTCCCACCTATGAGTGAGAACATGCAGTATTTGGTTTTTTGTCTTTGCGATAGTTTACTGAGAATGATGATTTCCAGTATCATCCATGTCCCTACAAAGGACATGAACTCATCATTTTTTATGGCTGCGTAGTATTCCATGGTGTATATGTGCCACATTTTCTTAATCCAGTCTATTGTTGTTGGACATTTGGGTTGGTTCCAAGTCTGCTATTGTGAATACTGCTGCAATAAACATACATGTGCATGGGATATTCTTTGTCACAACTACTCAACTCTACCATTGTCGTGCAAAAGCAGCTATACACAAAATGTAATTAATGAACATGGCCATGTTCCAATAAAGCTTTATTAATGAACATTAAAGTCTGAATTTCATGCAATTTTATATCAATATTATTTTGATCCTTTCCTATCATTTTAAAATGTAAAAATTATTCTTAGCTCAAAGGCCATGCAAATAAAGGTGGCAGGAAAAAATTGGCCAATAGGCCATTGTTTGCTAATATCCTTGGCATAAGACTTTAGAGGTAAAATATTAGAAAGTAGAGGACCAGCCCTAATTTTTTACTTTTTTTCTTTTCTTTATTTTTAAAACTGTTTTTCACTTTAGTTGCAAAATATTATATTATAATTATGAGATATACACTTATTATATTTGGCTTTTTAGTCTAAAACACTTGAAATTACAATAATCCTAGTTAGAAAACAATTTTAGTTATCTTTAAGAGCTCAGGAATGTACTGGGTGAAATGAGAAAAGTAGGAGAATACTACCATTGATAGAATTATGTTGTATAATAGCTTTGTGCTAGGTGCTTCACTTATATTATCTTTGAACTTTGGGTCTTGCTATGGTTTAGATATGGTTTGTCCCCACCAAAACTCATGTTAAAATTTCATGTGGCAGTGTTGGGAGGTGGAGCCTAGTGGGAGGTGTTCAGTTCATGAGGGCAGATCCCTTATAAATGGCTTGGTGCCCTTCTCATGGTAGTGAGGGAGTTTTCACTCCTGCAAGATGGCATTAGTTCACATAAAAATTGATTATCTCTCTCAAGAGCATGTTGTTATAAAGCAAGGATATTTCTTGAGTTTTGCCCTTTCACACATGGCCACTTCCACTTTGACCTTCCACCATGTTATGATGATGCACAAAAGCCCTCACCAGAAGCCAAGAAGATGCTGGTGCCATAGTTTTTGAACTTCTCAGCCTACAGGACTGTGACCTAAATAAACTTCTTTTCTTCATAAATTACTCAGGTATTCTGTTATAGTAACACAAAACAAGCTAAGACAGGTCTACAGTGTACTATATGGCCCCAAAAGGAAATAAACTAGTAAGCCAATTCTTTTTGCCCAAATGCAATGAGCAAAAGAATATCAAGATGGGGCATTATTTTCTCTATTAAGCTTTTGACTTAAAAGATTTTAATATCTGCTAAAAGAAATACAGTTTTTTCAAAGTATCTTTAAATTTAATTTGCAGGCCAAGATTTTATTATTATTTTAACTTTTTCATTAAAGTTATACTTTTATGAATTCCTGAATATCAGATTAAAATGTTATCAGATTTATATTTGTATATGCAATGTAATTAGAAACCTCTGTATTTATGTGTTAAATGTTTGAATATCTGAAGAACGTTAATTAGGCACCTAATTACATTATAAATTAAAGGTATTGCATGATCAGTGAGGTATTATTGAAATATATATGAATGACACTCAATGCAACACATTTTTTAGTACCTATCCAGTTTAAATAAAAGTACTGGATCCCAGGGAGAATGCAACAATGTAAAAGATGCTCCTCAAGCTGATAAACAACTTCAGCAAAGTCTCAGATTACAAAATCAATGTACAAACATCACAAGCATTCTTATACACCAATAACAGACAAACAGAGAGCCAAATCATGAGTGAACTCCCATTCACAATTGCTTCAAAGAGAATAAAATACCTAGGAATCCAACTTACAAGGGATGTGAAGGACCTCTTCAAGGAGAACTACAAACCACTGCTCAATGAAATAAAAGAGGATACAAACAAATGGAAGAACATTCCATGCTCATGGATAGGAAGAATCAATATCGTGAAAATGGCCATACTGCCCAAGGTAATGTATAGATTCAATGCCATCCCCATCAAGCTACCAATGACTTTCTTCACAGAATTGGAAAAAACTACTTTAAAGTTCATATGGAACCAAAAAAGAGCCCGCATTGCCAAGTCAATCCTAAGCCAAAAGAACAAAGCTGGAGGCATCACGCTACCTGACTTCAAACTATACTACAAGCCTACAGTAAACAAAACAGCATGGTACTGGTACCAAAACAGAGATATAGATCAATGGAACAGAACAGAGCCCTCAGAAATGACGCCGCATAGCTACAACTATCTGATCTTTGACAAACCTGACAAAAACAAGAAATGGGGAAAGGATTCCCTATTTAATAAATGGTGCTGGGAAAACTGGCTAGCCATATGTAGAAAGCTGAAACTGGAACCCTTCCTTACACCTTATACAAAAATTAATTCAAGATGGATTAAAGACTTACATGTTAGACCTAAAACCATAAAAACCCTAGAAGAAAACCTAGGCAATACCATTCAGGACATAGGCATGGGCAAGGACTTCATGTCTAAAACACCAAAAGCAATGGCAACAAAAGCCAAAATTGACAAATGGGATCTAATTAAACTAAAGAGCTTCTGCGCAGCAAAAGAAACTACCATCAGAGTGAACAGGCAACCTACAAAATGGGAGAAAATTTTCGCAACCTACTCATCTGACAAAGGGCTAATATCCAGAATCTACAATGAACTCAAACAAATTTACAAGAACAAAACAAACAACCCCATCAAAAAGTGGGTGAAGGATATGAACAGACACTTCTCAAAAGAAGACATTGATGCAGCCAACAGACACATGATAAAATGCTCATCATCACTGGCCATCAGAGAAATGCAAATCAAAACCACAATGAGATACTATCTCACACCAGTTACAATGGCCATCATTAAAAAGTCAGGAAATAACAGGTGCTGGAGAGGATGTGGAAAAATAGGAACACTTTTACACTGTTGGTGGGACTGTAAACTAGTTCAACCATTGTGGAAGTCAGTGTGGCGATTCCTCAGGGATCTAGAATTAGAAATACCATTTGACCCAGAAATCCCATTACTGGGTATATACCCAAAGGATTATAAATCATGCTGCTATAAAGACACATGCACACATATGTTTATAGTGGCACTATTCACAATAGCAAAGACTTGGAACCAACCTAAATGTCCAACAACGATAGACTGGATTAAGAAAATGTGGCACATATACACCATAGAATACTACGCAGCCATAAAAAATGATGAGTTCATGTTCTTTGTAGGGACATGGATGAAACTGGAAACCATCATTCTCAGCAAACTATTGCAAGAACAAAAAACCAAACACCGCATGTTCTCACTCATAGGTGGGAATTGAACAATGAGAACACATGGACACAGGAAGGGGAACACCACACACCGGGGACTGTTGTGGGGTGGGGGTGGGGGGAAGGACAGCATTAGGAGAGTGAATGGGTGCAGCACACCAACATGGCACAGGTATACATATGTAACAAACCTGCACATTGTGCACATGTACCCTAAAACTTAAAGTATAATAATAATAATAAAAGATGAAAATTTCTCCCTCAATGAGTTTATAATCAAATAACAAAGACATATAGATATGTAAAACAATTATATAAGAAAAGGCATGAACTTTCATAAAGAGAGGTTAAGAGGAGAAAGATATTTATTATTATTATCTGGGGAAAGATGATAACTCTTAGAAGGTAACACTAATGGATGGGCAGAATGAGCATTCTATTTTTGTGTGGAGGAAAACACTAGCAAATGAAGGATATGAGAAGGTGTTAATTTGGCATTGGACAATACAGAAAGTTTTTGAACAGAAAGTCTGTAATAATATTCCTAATGTTTTACTACTTCTATGTTCTCAGACTGTAGAAAGTAGCAGAAATTATGTTATAAGCACTTCCTAAAACATGGGAAATAACATTCTCTCTCTCTAAGTAGGTTGTCTATATAACAATGATTTGGAAAAGAAATTCAACCTGTGTAGACCCAATGCAGGTTATAACATGTGTAATGTTAAGAAACAAAGAGATGTAATGAGTAAAACTGTTGGCATCTTATACCATATGCAAAAATTAACTCAAAATGAATCAAAAACTTAAACTTCAAGACCCAAAACTATAAAGTTCTTAGAAGGAAACTGATATGGTTTGGCTCTGTGTCCCCACCCAAATCTCATCTTGTAGCCCCATAAATCCGATATGCTGTGAAAAGAACCCAGTGGAAGATGACTGAATCATGGGGTGGGTGTTTCCCGTGCTGTTCTTGTGATAGTAAATGAGTCTCAGGAGATCTGATGGATTTAAAAACGGGAGTTTCTCTGCCCAAGCTCTCTCTCTTTTTGCCTGCTGCCATCCGTGTAAGATGTGACTTGCTCCTCCTTGAATTCCGTGATTGTGAGGCTTTCCCAGCCACATAGAACTGTAAGAGCATTAAACCACTTTCTTTTGTAAATTGCCCAATCTCGGGTATGTTTTTATCAGCAGCGTGAAAATGGACTAACACAGAAACATAGGAAAACATTTCATCATATTGAATTTGGCAAAGATTTCCTGGCTATGACATTGAAAGCATAGGCAATAAAGGTAAAATATACAAAATGAACTGTATCAAACTAAAAAATGTCTGTGCATCAAAGGACACACCCAATAGATCTAATAGGCAACATATAGAATAGGAGAAAATATTGACTAATCATGTATCTGATAAGAGGTTACTGTCTAGAATACATGAAGACCTCCTACAACTCAATAACAATAAAACAGCCATGTTAACCTAATAATAATTAAAAATTTTTTGACCCTATTAAATTTTTTTAAAAATTAAAAATAAATTTTAATTTTTAAAAAAATTAAAAATTAATTTAAAATTTTTTTATTTAAAAATTTGATAGGGTTAAATGTCCATTCAAATCACTTGCCTGTTAAAAAAATTGACAAAGGACTTGAATGGACATTTCTCAAAGTTGATATACAAGTGAGCAACAAGTACATGAAAAATGCTAAACATCAGTATTAGGGAAATGCAAATCAAAACTACAGTGAGATATCACCTCAAGTCCATTACCATAACTATCAAAACACACACACACACACACACACAACAGAAAATAAGTGTTGGCAAGGATGTGGAGACCCCTTGCACATTTTTGTTGGGAATGTAAAATGGTGCAGCCACTACGGGAAACAGTATGGCAGTTCCTCAAAAAATTAAAAATAGAATTATCACGTGATCCACTATTCCCACTTCTGGGTATATCTTCAAAAGAATTGAAAACAAGATCTCCAAGAGATATTTTCACATCTATGTTCACAACCACACTATTCACAATAGTGAAGCAACTCAAAAGTTCTACAGTTGAAAGGACAGGGGAAATGTGGTATATGCAAGGAGATGTTATTCAACTTTAAAAAAGGAGAAAATTCTGACTCATGCTACAACGTCACTGAAACTTGAGGACTTTATATACTAAATAAAATATGTCAGTCATGAAAAGACAAACAGTATATGATTCAATTTGCATGAAATATCTAAAGTAGCTAATTTCATAGAAACAGAAGGTAGAATGGTTGTTGACAGGAACTGGGGGCAGAAGAAAAGGGGAGTTATTGTTTGTATAGCAAGTTTCAATTTTGCAAGATGAAAAAATTCTGGATATTGGTTGCATAACAATGTGAATATACTTAACATTACTGAACTGTACACTTGCAATACTGATGAAAATCAGTATGCCTCTGAGGGGGAATGGCAGAGTTTCGTCTCAAGTTCTGCTGCTTTTAAAGACCTAAAGTATGCATCAGTGTGGTCACAACAGAAACTTGTCACATCCTAGAGGATGATTGGACTATTTCAAACTCAACTAACTAGTAGCACCAATTTCAGCTAACGTTTAAGATAGTAAATCTTGTGCTATTCCTATTTGATCTACATAAAAATATTTTCAAATAATTAAGAAAAACAGTCCATTGTTTAATAGCATCTCCTTGATTGATAATTGATCACTGCATTCAAAATGGCTGAAATTATAGCACATCACCCTTAGCTATTAAATTTTCTTCTCTTTATAATCATTTAAGTAGTTAATAGATCATATTATTTAAGTAACTTGCTTCATTAATTTACTCTTATGCCTGCAGAAGATACAACTATGTTCATATGTGAAAAAAATAAAATATCCATTAAATTTTAAAAAGTGCCATCATTCATTCTGAGAAAAACTGGACAGGACAAAGGTGAACAATGAAGAGAGAACTGAGGTGAATAAGAGTAACTGAAGGGGCACTGGGTTATTTTCACTGAGTCCCTATAGAAACTCGCCTCACCTCTTCATGCATCCACCCTGGAGTTTAAGGCTCAGTATAGAGTGGCATTCTCTTTCATGTTGTTTTTTAATCAGATTCACTGAGAAACAGACACCGAAATGCGTCTCTCTTACCAAGACCTCCAACATACTTGCCACTTCCTGGTCACTGGGTTAATATGGTGAAACAATGTGAAGTTCTGGATAACATTCACTCATCCAAATCCTCTTGGACTCTATTATGACAGAAGGTAGGAGAGTTAACATAGCCCTGGAGCAAGACTATAAATATGTACTGTTGTACTTCCCACAGGAATGGTAACTACCTCTGGTACTCCTTTTTGATAGTAATTGGGAGAAAAATGCATTTTCCAGATCAATAGCTGCATACCATGTTCCTGAGGCTGTGTTATCCTGCTGTAGCCAAGATCCCACATCTGATATGGCAGCTGAAATTGGCGCTACCAGTTGGGTGAATCTGAAGTAGTCCATTACCATCCTCTAGGATGTGACAAGTTTCTGTTGTGGCCACACTGACACATACTTTAGGCCTTTAAAGCAGCAGAAACTTGAGAAGAAACTCTGCCATTCTCCCTCAGATGCAACACTGATTTTCATTTACTATCATGGACAAATCAAGTAGTTTAGAGTCCCCTAAGCCACTACAATAGTTCTTAACTCCACAAGCTAAATAACCAATGTGGTGCTCCTGCCAAATACCAAGTAAGTCTATCGGTACTATTCAGGGAACAGGGAAATGATCAATTGGAGGATTGGCTTTCCTAGGAAACAGATTCTGAGATATGTGTTCAGGGAGTTTGTTGAAGAGAACTGTCAGCAATAACAACACTGAAGGATTATGGGAAGCAGCATTTGTTTGGTACAGGGAGAGCTTGAAATTACGGTGCAATTGCAGTAGAGGTCTCAACTGATTCCACATGGAACTCTGATGCTGGGACAGCCCTTCAGAGTTGTCTCATATTGAGGCAAGGGGGCTAGGCTTTTGTAAGCCTTCATTGACTACAGGGTCATGTACTTATTGAGTTGTACTCATTCAGTAAACCACAGGGGAGGCAGCTCCCATAGGCAAGAGGCAGCTCCTTTCAGCTGAAGGTAATTCTTGGGGAGGAACGTAGGTATAAGCCATAAAGCAGGCAACACCTCTGGCAACTGAGGAAATAAATACCTCAGTCCTTAAAGGGGAATATTGGTGGTTCACTGTAACATCCACTGCTAAGGTTTCCAGATTTAGCAAATAAAAAATAATAAATAAAAATATTGCATGGGATGTACCTATACTAAAAAGTTGTTTATTATTTACCTGAAATTCAAATTTATCTGGGCATCTTATGTTTTATCTGACATGTGTTAAAGGGAAAATAGAAGAAAGAATTTTAAGGGTATTAATGTATTTCCCATTTTATAATCTTATACTTAGATAGTACTCATCTCACATTGATGTGGGAGGCCAAAAACAGAAATCGCTTAACCTCAAGAATTTTTGCTCTACTCAGAATCCTGAAGTTGTCTAATTACAGAGATTCAATACCCTTCACCGTTTTTATTGCAGGAAACAGAAGTAGATTAAAAAGAACACTCTGACAGTATTAAGGAGGCTGTATAATGGGAAAGACTCAGTCCACAGTACATAGAAGAGAGAGGGAAGTAGAGCAGTGGCAGTGGGAATGGAAGGGAGAGGAGATGAGTAGAGACACCACTGAGCTAGATTAAAAGAATGTACTGACTGCATGATTTACAAAAATAGGAGGTTAATAGAAGAATCTAGTAAGATAGTTTTCTTTCTATTTTAATAGGAGGAAAAGACATAAAATTGTACAAGATATACGTAAAATAAACAGATTTAGAGAGAGAAAATTATACAGTTGATATATCATTTAGCAGAATGTATAATACACATATGAAGAAATTAACTAATATACCAATCTGTTGGTATTGAGCAGGGGATCATTTCCCATTAAATATATTGCACCTGAGACTTTACAGATATTTTTAAACATCTGGCATTTCTACAACCTGTATTCAGGATGTGACATTAACACCAATAATTTTATTAAATAAATATATACACATAAGTCCTGAGAAACACTCATTTTCAAATGTAAAATTTTAAGAGTTTATTTTTTTAAATGTGTTTGTCTATAATAGCAATTCCCAACTCCATTTTATTTAAAATATTTATTGTGCATTAACTGCCTTAATAAAGAAGCTCTTTAAAAGTGGAGTTTTGTTCTTTTCCTTTAAATTGCAAAAAAGGAGGATACTACAGTTTGAATGTGTCCCCAAAAGGCGTGTGCTGGAAATTTAATCCCTGGTGCAACAATTTGTGAGGTGGGGCCTAATGGGAAGTATTTAGGTCATGAGAGCTCCACTCTCAGGAATGGATGGATTAATGTGGATTATCAAAAGGCTTGAGACTGTGAGTTCAAGCTCTCTCCCCGCTCTCATCCTTCCACACTCCACCATGGGAATGATACAGCACAAACGTCCTCACCAGATATGGACCTCCCAATCTTGGACTTCTCAGTCTCTGGAACTGTTAGGTATCAATTTCTTTTCTTTATAAATTATCCAGTCTGTGGTATTCTGTTATAGTAACACCAAACAGAAGATGAATTACCATCGCCATTATCTCAATAATGCTACCTTTCTCCTTGATGATCTCCCACTTACTCACGTGATATTCTGCTGCCAGCTGATTCTTGCTGAACTACAATACCCATCACTTCACTCTTTCACTATTTCCTGACTCTGGCTAATGGATCCAGAACAACTAATACATCTATTAAATTTTTGCGTGCATCACAACAGAACCCTCCATAGCATCTTCAAATGCTAGATTGTTTATTTAGTATGGGCTGTGTGTAACACAAATACTAGAACATCAATATAAACAGATTTTCTTTCCTATTTTCCTTCAAAATTGTAAAATTCAATGTTAATTTGCATTCTATAGTTAATTTTAATCACCAATGACTTAATCACAGTTATTAGCTTATTGGATTCAATTACCCATAACTGAAATCAGTAAATAGAACAAAATCTGGCTAATCCAATTGTGCTCTACCAATCAGAAATCTCTTTTAGCAAGAATTGCACACTGTTGTCTATATTTCTTAACTATGCCAAGCAAAGCATATGTAACATATGTAGGTATAACAATTAAAATGATCTTAGTAAACGCTATTTTTTATTAAGTATTTTCCAATAAAAAGGACCATTCACCATCTTTAAACTCAAGATGATTTTTCCTTGGAATTGAGTATATTTCTAAGCTACCATCTTGCTTTGTTAGTTTTCTTGGTGTCATAGCATGACATAAATAGGAAGGTAAATATGTCGTTTTAAAAAATGTAATGGCATTTCAAACTCAAAGATAAGTTATTTTTATGTTATCCATTACCAGTCTAGATTTTTCAAGGTTTTGCTCCCTTAAATTTATGTAATGAATGTGGATAGCATAGCAAATCAATAGGCCCACCCAGTAAGCATAACCTTCTTAGATCTGAGTATGTTTGTGCAACAAGCAAAATGTCAGGCAAATAGTTGGTATAGTTGTTGAGAGTTGTTTCTAAATATTATAGTAATTCTCCTATTATGTCAGTGTTGTGACTAAAGATAAGATCCAAGAACAATTAATTTAATTGTACTATAAATGGTTACATTACAAGGCTTAAAATGAAAAAACCCTTACCTCTCAACTCAGTGGTTTATTGGGAGCTGTCTCTGATGACGTGTACTTAAGATCACCTTGCTTTTATTTTTCAGTCGAAAGATGACAAATACTATACCTTGTATCTCATTAGTAACAATTTCTCATTAGTAACAATTAGCTAATCCTGTATGTACATTAAATGTTGGTATAACAATAATTGACAATATTTACACAACTCTTTTGCCAGGTACTATTCTAAGTAATTTTCCCTTCATTCTCATAGGAAAAACTACGAAATATATTCCATTATTATCCTTGCTTTAACAGTTCAGGACCCTGAGGTTCAGAAAAGGTAACTAACTGGCTGAAGTTCCTATGACAAATAAGGGGCAGCACTGGTATTTGAATCCACTGCACTCTGGTTTCAGAACCCATACAGTTAACCACCGGGCCATACTACCTCCCTGTTGAATTAGTCATCCTTCTTCCTATTAAAGAGAACACACAAAAATGGTGACTATACCTCTCTCCTTTATATATATATATATATGTGTGTGTGTGTGTGTGTGTGTATATATATATATGAGTAAAATGAGAATTCCAATTGTTCTTACCTCTCTTCCAGTGACAGCCTACTCTGACAACATAGGCTGAGTTAGATGCCCCTCCCTCTCCTGTCCTACATTCACCTCTCATACAGCACTTGATATGCTGATCTGTCATCATGTCTCAATTGATTGTAATTACATGAAGCAAGGATATTGAAAGATTGACACACAGTACAGTGCTTGGAATATAGTAGGGGTTCAATAAATGTCTGTTGGATGAACTGATGCTTCTTACTGATTTCAGGTCTGCATATTGACATTCCAAACTGTACCAAAACAATCAGATGTACCCCTCCCCAGTAAGCTACCATTACTCTGATACCAACTTTTGCAATTCTTCACAATGTGACAAACTACATTTATCTGTGAAATACTTTTGGAAAGCACACTGATAGCTATCCCAAGAAAAAAGGTCTTACCTTCTAAATCTTCTTTCTCAAAGTGTGTTTTGAGAATAGAACGAGTTCCACCTCTATCCACAACTGCTTCTTCATCATTTCTCTGTTAAATGAGGATAAGGAAGATTAAATGATAACACACATATTATCTTAATTTCAAAAAACAAATCTTGATATAATCTAATATTTCAAGGTTTAATTCAGTCATTTAAATCTAGTTGTTCATGAGTAGTCTATTTGATTATTAAGTGTTGGCTCAAAAAGAATAGTAAAATAAATTTGACCACATATTTGAAGAAATATCATCTGTTTTTTTATAACATTGGAGGCAGTCAAACATTCCAGTTGGCACTATTTGTTAGTGAGATGTAAAACAAAAAAAAATAGTTATTCTATCAATTTAGTAACATGCATTTTTATCCTTGATAAAGAATTCTTGTTAACAAGATGACATTTTGAACTATGCAAGGAAAATATGAAAATCATTAGTATTAACACCACTAATGCTATGGCAGGGTAAAATAATTCCACTGTCATTAAAAATGGGATTGGGGGATCTAATCTCTTGAAAGCAATTAGTAGCAATTATTAGATAAAAGGCAACTCTAATTACTTTGCTTCAGTATAATGCATTTTATTGAAACTAAACAGTAAATTATGATCATGTGCATTAAACCTTCTAGTGTCTCTCTATATTTTTGCCAATTTAGAATGAGTGGATAGAGACTATGTCTTCTGAGTACTAAACACATGCTGAAAATAATACAGCCACTAATTTGGTACTCAAAAAATAATGGGCGGGGGGGCTGAATATAATCCATTTTGACAATGCAGGAATAGACAAAATATGAAATTCTGAAAGAAATAAAATGTAAACTATTATATTTCCAACTTTTATCTGGTTGTGCACACCTCTATAAAAATTACCTTAAAAGTGAACACTGAGCACAAAAGGAGAAATAAAAAGATAGACTAAAGGTGAGTGAAGCTTCCAAGATCTATTCCTGTCTATTCCGGTATATGACTAGTAGAAAAAAGGTTTTTGTTTCCTCTTTGAAAGCCAGAGTATGCTGAAAAGAAATTTTAAAAAAAATTAAATTTAAAATGTAAAAACATTTTTTTCTTCTATCCATCAACTACATTGGAGCATCAGACATTGGGGACCTGCCTTTCTTCCATTAAGGAAGAAGTCTTTTGACAGAGTGCCATAATACGTAGTAGTGAATACAAGAGTCATGGGAATCCAGAAAAGAAAGAAATTACTGTTAATTTAAGAGCGTGGACAGAACAGAGAGGGGGGAGGAAAAAAAATTCAAAGTCTCAATCTTGGAGAATTCTTATAAATAGCACGCATGAAAAATTACAGTAAGGAGAAGAGAAATGGAAGAAGAATCAATAATGTCAAACAACATATAGACATTTTTTAAAATGATGCAAAATTATTTTCCAGTGTTGTTGAACATGGACTACATGATCATTGGTAACCTTGTGAGGGGAACATATAAGGAAAATGCGAAAGTCAAAATCTAATCAAGCAAAATTAATGAGGTGATCTATCATGAAGAAATGAGGAAAGAGGATATAGTTCTTGCCTTGCAAAGCACTGCTGATTCTCATTAGCTTACCCCCCACTACATATCTTTGCTTTTAGACCTTTGACTAGACTTAAGTTCCAGTGGGCCTTGAAAGGTGAGGTACAAAACGTGACCCACAAGGAGTTGAGCTACATTCCAAATAACTGCAAGATGTTTCCAATTTATACAGACAGAAATACAGGAAACATATGTGGGAATGGATATTAAGGGTGTTGAGGTAATAATGGAAGGAATATAACACTGGCTCAGGCTGACTTTATTGGTATGGGCCCACTAAGCAGAGATTCTACATTTAATGTCATCATTCAAGGGGTTAGAAAGGGCTTCTAACAGTTTGGTTAGTCGGCTAAAACATGAACCAAAAAATGGGCTATACTAAATGAAGTTGAAATTCCAGAACTGCTTTGTTACACTGTAGAGGAAAGTATATGAAGGCTTAGGAAAACTGAATTGTTAGAGTAGATTTATAATTTAAGGCCTGCTTGCCCATACCAGGAGGGTCCAGAAGACGCAGCTTTCACCATGACTATGGGAAATGAATTTGTGATAGGAACCCTAGCATCCTTGAAGAGCTCTATGGTCTCTTTCCTCTGTGGGTCAGCAATTACAAGGGAACTGCTGTCATCAAACTGGAATCCTAAAACGGAATCGGATAATTAGATCCCAGGCAGGACAGGGGCCAAAAGACAAAACATAATCA
Source organism: Hylobates moloch (assembly GCF_009828535.3). Classification (NCBI taxonomy): domain Eukaryota; kingdom Metazoa; phylum Chordata; class Mammalia; order Primates; family Hylobatidae; genus Hylobates; species Hylobates moloch. The sequence goes on from NW_026652276.1 coordinate 80,847,519, forward strand.
CTAAAGATGGGTGTGGTTACCATATAAACAGTAGTAAAAACAGTAATCAGAATAGTCTGATTCAGAGACCTATGGTATTGGTTAGTTGATCAAGGTGTCACTAGAAGTGAAATAGATGGGAAGTCTACTAAATTCTGATATGATCTGTAGAAGCAAAAAAGGTCAGGTTCTAGGTCAGTAAACAAGTCTAACTTGAATCATAAGAAGAGTCATGGTCTTTCTATCAATGTCCATACTTGAGCCAATTTACAGACCCAGAACCTCTTGAATGAAGGAGAGGCCAGATCCACTAGAGAAAGGATCTTGCTACACTGCCAAAAATTTGTAGTCTTTCTCACAGCCTTCCCCAAAGAGACCAACCATCTTTTACCAGGATGTCTGTGCATTGGGGAAAAGGAAATAATCAGACTTTGGAGGAAATAACTGGACAATGTCTCTGAACTGACACTATTCCGAACAGACTGAAAATGTCACTCGGACTCACCAGCCAGAGTAGGGACTTATGGATGTCAGGTAGTCAATGAAGTTCTGGCTGAAACCTGTCTCACTGTGGATCCAGTGGGTTTCTGAACACATCTTGTGGTTATTTCCTCAGTTCAAGAATGAATAATTGAAAGAAAAATAGATTATAATTGGGGAGTCTTCAAAATCAGAGTATTTATTTTCTTTTCAAGTCAGTTAGACCTTTGCCTATCTGAAGGCTAAAGGAAAGGTGTCGATATAGAAGAGACTAAGATGCTAGGAAAGAAGTAAATAAAAATTCCCCCTAGCCCAGGTGCTAAGAAAGAATATGACTCTGATCTAAGGACTAAGCTACTAGCATTAAAGATAGGGACTCCTTTTTTCTGAGGTTTGGGGGGAAGATTGGAAGGGTTGTTACATATTCAGAGATATTCTGACCAAAGAAAATGGTAGGTGAGGAACCTTCTACTAGGTGGCTTTGTTTTGGGGGGCAAACTGAGAAGTGATATCATCTTCCAATGGTAACAGAGCAAGTAAATGAAGAAACTGAGACATTGAGAAGAATAAAAATTCCAAATCCTTTTCGAGAATGATATTTTAGTTGACATTATCAGGGCCTTTTTATGGATAATCAGAACAGATAACTATTCCCATCAGTTTTAATTTCAGATGACCAAGGCAAAGGATTCTAAGAGAAAAATATCACAATATTTTCTGCTTCCTTTGGATAACATATTAAAAACAATTAAAACCCCTGTAAGAGCAGAGTATAGCAAGTTCCACCATTCTTAGACATTAACAATCTGTTTCCACTTAACTTTTCTGATTAGTTTACTACTGTCTTAGAAAGGAGTTCAGGGAGTTGGATACTGAACTGGTAAATGAGGTTTGAGGTATATGGTTAAGTGTTTTCCTAACTACTTATGAGGATGGCATAAATAGCAGTGTTAAAACACAAGAAGTTATAGTCAGGTATCTGAAGTAGGGATAAGTACAACTAACACACATCATGTTTTATACCAAATACAGTTTAAAAATGCTTATGTCTGTGAAAAAGCCTGAATATATATACATATATATATGTGTGTATATATATGTATATATATATACACGCACACACACACACATATATAAATAAAACACACACATATATACATACACACATATATATATATATGCTTCTTAATTCTTTAACAAAACCTTGATAAAGATTTTTGCCTCCATGTTTTACAAATCAGTACTTTCAGGTAAAGGATTATAGATACATTTCAACCAAGGAGGTCAGCTCTCCTGTGCATCACACATCGCAAAATACATAGTGGAAAGATACGTTTTTAGCCTGTGGGCTTGTATCTTTCTGACAACATATGCTGAGACAGATCAGGGCTAAGTGTCTGCAATCAGAGTTAAAGAAATGTATGAATGGAAAAAAATTTTTTAAAATGAAAATAAAACAGGATTCACAGCCATTGCTTTGCTCTCGGGCAGTTTTTAAAATGACTTGGTTAGAGCAATAAAAGCAACAGAAAAAAACTAAAAATGGGGTATATATAATTTTCCCAAACCAGACAAATACAAGTTGAAGCCTATTAAGACTCTGTTATTGATATATTTACAAAGCAAATTTATTATTTTTGCAAGACATAGTCAAATATATGTCACATGAGAATGAATCTCTGCCCTCTGAGGTGTTGTTAGGCAGAATGCCAAAAGCTAAGTCATGTATCCATGTTCAAAGGTCAAAACAAGCACTATTCCACTGCATCTTACAATGGCAGTCTCTTAAAAACAACTGCAAAATGGAAAGCTTTGTGTAAAAGACCAGAAGATGTTTTCCCCTAAGCAGTGAAACATTTAATTTTTATTTCAAGAACCTGAATCAATTTTTAATTTATACAAATGATTTTTCTCTTTATTTGTATAAGGCACCTATGCTATCCTCAACCAAAACACAATTCCATTAAATAGTTGGAAAGATACTGAGAGTGAAATTTTACAGCAGAAGTAGAAGTAGAATCTAAATAAGAAATAGTTGATTATTTAGTTCCTGTACAAGTTGCAAGTAAAAATGACTAAATTGTAATATTTATTTGAAAGAAAAATATGAGAAGCTAGAATATGAATGTAATTCAATGTAAGTGTCTCGTTTTGACGCTTCATACCCCTTTTAAATACTCACTGGATGCTTCACAGAAAAATCAAATGTATACTCTTTTAGGCAAAAAAAAATCCCAAGATACAAATTAATACTAATACATGTACTAAAATTCCTCTACTTTTGTTATAGTTTGAAAGATCATTTCAATATTATTCAAAACTTTTTAATAGAGCATTTCCCTTCCTCCTTGTTACCAAGAGCAAGTAAACATGGGGTATGATGAAGGGAATGCAGAGGGACATACAGCACCGGGTGCCAGCCTTTTGGTTACCCCAAACACATAGTAAGATAAATTTTTATTTCATTTTGTACTGAGTTACTCTCTAGATTTATTGAACATCAAACACATTAATGCATCCTAATTTCCACATGTATTTGCTCATTTAGGAGCAAATTTTAGCACTGTGTAAGGAAAACACATAAACATATTGCATTGCCCCTTAATACAATCTACCCTTGCTATACCATCAGGATAAACTTTTTTTTTTTTTTTTTTTAAGTCTTGCTCTGTCACTCAGGCTGGAGTACAGTGGCATAATCTCAGCTCACTGCAACCTCTGCCTCCTGGGTTCCTGGGTTCAACCAATTCTCCTGCCTCAGCCTCCCAAGTAACTGGGCTTAGAGGCATGCACCACCATGCCCAGCTAATTTTTCCATTTTTAGTAGAAACGGAGTTTCGCCACATTGGCCAACCTGGTCTTGAACTCCTGACCTCAGGTGATCCGCCTATCTTGGCTTCCCAAAGTGCTAAGATTACAGGCGTAAGCCACCACGCCCGGCCCCATTGGATAAACATTTATAAGATAATCGATTCCAGTAAGTAATATAGGACAGTGTTTTAAAATTTTTTTGGGCATGACCCATAGTGAGAAATACATTTTATATCTCAACATAGTCACATACTTATATATGTGTAAACAAAACAAAAATTTCACAAACCAATACTTACTATTAACAGTGCACCCCAATATTTTCTACTCTATGGTATTCTACTTCATTTGAAAATACTCATCACTATCTACTAAATTTATTTCAAGACTTAATAGGTTTTCACCTGCAAGTTGAAAAGCACTGGTAAAGACTATTGCCCTGGAACAGAGTAACAGTAACTAATCCGACAGAAATCACACCTTAAGTCCATTTACATAGGCTTCTAATCAAATGAACAAACTATAATTCATTACTTTTCAAGTTAACACTTTCCCATTTTAGAAGTGTCAGTTGTGTTAAGTTTAGGAATGGAAGAATTTTTTTGTTGTTACATTTTACTAAGCAAATATTAGAGAGCAATAGCAAAAAAAGGTTTCTAGCTCAACTTTCACATCTGAACCAGTGCATTTCCTCATGGAAGAGCAGCTAATATGGGCCACCGCATTTCATTGTTACAATGTTCACATAAAAATATCAACTATTTCTTCTGGAATTGTTTGTGAATATCATTAATCTCTTTACGAACATGTTAAAAAATACGTTATTCTGATTTACTATAACTCTTGCCCACGGTCTGAACAAAATATGTTTTTCCCAGTTTTACAAAATAAAACTAACAATAACGCCATGAGCTATAAAATTCAAATATTTTATATCCATTTTGTAAACCTTTTAGTAATTCTTTTTGCATTCTAGAATGAATAGAGGACAAAGCAGTTTATTTTCAATTCTGAATTCTTCAACTACTTCTAACCCTGTTATTCTACTCTGTTCCTTTCCTCTCCCTATAAATCTCCATTTTCATTGATTTTTTATTTAGCCTTCTACTATTACCACTGATAATCTAAGCAATTATATTTATATGTTAATATATTCTCCTTTCTTTAAAAAAAGATAGCATGCTAGAAACACTTTGTGTCTTGCTTTTCTTACTTAACAATATGTCCTGAAAATTATTTTACAGTATGTAGAGATCCTTCTTACTCATTCTATAGCTGTATAATACTCCATGATATGGATGCACCATAATTCAGTCAACCAGTCTCCTATTGACAGGCATTTGAATAGCCACCACTCTTTTACTATTACAATTATTGGCAATGGATAACCTTGTACATATATCACTTTATATTTTTGCCAGTTTATTTTTTGAGATAGACTCCTAGAAGTGGGATTGCCATGTCAAAGATTAGATGAATCTGCCATTCTGCCAGATGGTCAAAATTCCCCTTCATAAGGTTGTATCTCCCTGCTTTATTTATCATACCATTTTTAAAAAGCAACCACCATTTCTGCCTTTTTATTAGCTATTAGGACAGTATGATGTACTATATATTCTCCATTAACCCTTATAAATCTGCTTAGCACTCTTTTCCCCATGCTCTCTCTTTATAAACTACATCACCAGATTCCTTGCTTTCCACCTTCTGGTTAAGTTCAGCCATGGAGAGACCATGCCAGAGGGTTGGACCATGGGAGAAGAGAGGCATAGCCCCTGCTGGGCCATAGTATGGCAATGGCTGCATTCCTCTCTCATAGACCAAAGCTCTTGTCCTATGACTCCTTTATACCTATAGCTCTTGCCAATTTTTATTAACTGCTCCCACAACTCATTCCTTTAGGCCTAGGGGTAGTACTAGATTCCTGTTGTTGCAGGTCTCCAAGATTTCATGAACCCTAGTTGATTTCCCTTTATCATGCCCACACCTTTATATGTATTTTTTATTTCTTATATGCCCACACCTTTATAAATAGTCCTTTCATTAAACTTTCTTTATCACCCCTTTGGAGTGACCATCTGTTTCTTGCTGTGACTCTGACCTATACACATGTGTCATGTTTATTTTAATGACTAAAACTCCATGGCTTCAAATTGTGTGGAAGTGGACATGTAATTAAGATGGCAACCTACGTACATGACTTTGAGTAAGAAACATCTTTCAAAACAATACTGCTGAATAAAGGGTAGAGTAGAAAATGGCAGGGAGGAAACTTTGGATCATAAAAAATTGCTCAACAGCATGATTAATTCAAAAAAGCTTAATTTCTGCCCAAAATAAAAAAGAGGATATAAGAATAAACTTCTGGATGTGTGAAAAGAAGTGAAAAAGAATAACTAATAAAATATAAGTATGGAACACTTTCAAAGAAATTTTCTCATAACTCAAGGAATGTATGGTCTCTCTCAATCTATGGGTTAGTATCCTCATTAATATAAATAAAACATTTTCTAATATTAATTTAAGGAGCAGTAAAAATGTATGGACACATATATTTTATAAACATGACCTAAGAGCTAGTTTTTTATGTGTTTTTTATTTTCAAAGGTTTCAAACTTTTCAATTCTCATTAACGTTAAAATATTTCATAGAAAACAAAGGTTGATTTTACTCATTTCACTATGTTAAAACATGAATTTTCCAAACTTGTAACATCTCACGTACCATATTACTTTCACACTCAGATTTAATAATGTTTTGCTACTGTTTCATTAAATAACTGGAGCAAGATTTTAACTTCTTAGTTTTCTTATTCATCTTATTTCTTTTATGTTAAATTACAAAATTAAGAAAATTGAAAATTAACATTTAGATTTAATGCTAAAATTCAACATATGCATCCATTATTTACTCTAGAGTCATTCCATTTGTTCATTACCATGTAAGTTAAAGTGCAATACAAATATAAAAGACTCAACTGCTTCAGGTCTAATTGTATCATACTGCTTTAAATAGGGTGATATATATATGAGTATCAGCTCAGAGATTGCTGTGTTATAAGAATTTAAATACTAACTGAACTGAAATCTAAGCATAAGTCAAGCCTAACTTTTAATTTCACCACATATATTATAGTGCCATAAAATTTATTGGAATATTACTTTGAAATTAGGTTTTTAAACTCATATTTATTCTATGACATAGACTATACCATCTCATGATAATACAAGTTAAATCTGTTTCATCTACTGTATTACGCAAATCATATAAAATATATTTCTTCTAAGGTAGTCCAATAAATCACTCTCTCTTTCCTTACGTATTTTTATTAAAGAAGCGTTTAAGTTCCTTTCTAAAGTATCTAACTGGGGTGTTGGCATACCAACCAACCAAATTAGGTTTCATTTATTTATGCAAAGCAAATGTGTTGTTTCGTTTCATCTTTATACATACAAGAAAAAATAGAACTGAGAATAAGAATTGGAAGGTCAAATCTTCTAATGTAGGAATAGTGTTTCATTTACTTGGAAAACTCCACCAATCCAAAATGGAAAGACCAGTTGAGGGACCACACAATTAGGTCAGGGAGGCTCTGGTCTGTTGAAATGAAATAGCCCAGGATCAGGTTCAGGGTTCAAAGTTTCAGAGGTGAAAGTCCTCCAATGCTGGAGCTCCTTTTGGTTCAGGATTAAGTTCATCACAACATATAGTGTTATACTTCTGACTGTTGCTGTGACCTAAGGAATACTATCTCTCCTAGTGGGCCTAACATCTACTAGTTAAAGGATAAAAGGTATCTGAGAAGTTAAGAAAAGTTTTAATTAGTCAAAAGTATTTTAAAGGGTAGCGAAACCTGCATTTTTGCCTACTGGTTTGCTTGTTTTTAATTCTAGATTTGATTCCTGATTTGTTCTTGAGAGTCCTTCTGGAGCCTCCATTCTGCCTATGAATCCAATTTTGTACCCAGAACCTGATATTAACTGCTGCTAGATTTCCTTATTGGAACATGGACAGGATATTCCTGTCCATGCCATGTTTACTCTCTTCATGTTAACTTGCTCATAAATGCCTCATCACAAGGCTCCATCTGTCTTGCAGGCCTTCATTTATTTGTCCTGCTGTGTCCTTCCCTAAGCATCTGCCACATACTCCTTGAGTTTGATGCCCAAGTCCTCATTCTTTCTAGCGTATCCTATCTCTCTGCTGCCGATTCTCCCATTCTGGAAGGCATCAGAAAGCCAGTGCTATATAGAGACTAAGAGTTTGTATGTGCAGCCACATAACATCTAGATGCAAGTCTTGTTTTAATAAATTTCTAGCTATGTGACTTTGTGTATTTTATGTAATCTCGCTATCTTGAGTGACTTATTAACACATGTAAAATGTATGAATTTGCCTGGCATGTAGTAGGTTTTCAATAAATGTTTGTTATTATTGTTTTTTATATTATTTATATGTTGCAGGATTTCCTTCTTTTATATGGCTCAGGAATGTGACTCTGCGTGTGTGCGTGTGGTGTGTGTGTGGGATGTGTGTGTATAGATACATACATATGTATATTATATATATACCACATTCTCTTTATCCACTTATCCATTGATATATTCTTATGTACTATTGGGGCCACAAAAACCAATAGGACATGGTTCCATCCTCAGAGAGATTACAGACTTGATATGAGTGCAGTAATACAATGGTATTGTGAAGGAAATACAATAAGCGACACTCAATCATAAAGATTGTTAGTTTTTTCAGATAATGTCAGTAAAGGCTCCATTGAAAGAGACACTTGAGCTGATTTTTTTTTTAATTATACTTTAGGTTTTAAAAGATAAATGAATCTTTGCTGGGCTGACAAGGGGGAAAAGTGATAGTTTAGTCCTAAGTATCAAAACAAGAGCTGAGTTATTTGAAAAAGGGAGAAAGACATGAGCAGGACCCAGAGCAAGACTGATTTGCTGCTAAACTGCCAAGCTGGTGATTTGGTTCTCCTTAAAATCTCAATGCCTGGAAAGAAAACTTCTCTCAAACCCTAGGACAGGATTGAAAATCCTGACGTAAAAAAGTAGAACTTTGAGAAATTATATGTATGTATGTATTTGTATATAATTCTTAAAATTGCAAATTCCATGGATGGGCAAAATGGTTAACTGGAAAGATGATATAAGAATAAGGGAACCAGGAAAAGGATCTAAAGAAATTACACAGAACATGGCATAGAATTACAGAAATATAAAAAATTCAAAAGAAATAACTAAAGAGATGGAGGTTAACATGAGAAACTGAAATTGTATAAGGTAAGAATGGATAGTGAAGGAGTACTATTTTAAAATAATATGTGAGAACTTTCCAGAATTGATAGAGGACATGAATCCTCAGATTCAAGAATCATAACAAGAAAAGTGAAAGAAAATTCATGCCTACACACATTATGTGAAACAGTAGAATGAAACATTTTTAAGGCATCCAGGAAAAAAGCCACCTACAAAGAAATGACAAAATAACAAAACAGAGGAAACAAGACAAAAAATAATATATGTATTTTTTTGTTCCTCTAGGAAAAATTTTTGTTACTCTGGAAGTATATGCCTAGCTAAGCTATCATTCAATAAAGACATTTAATCTGCACAGCAAAGGAAACAATCAGCAAAAGGAAAAGGCAACCTATAGGATGGGAAAAAATATTTGCAAACCATGTATCTGGTAAGGAGTAAGGGGTTAGTATGCAAAAAATATAAGAAACTAATACAACTCAATAGCAAAATTTTTTTAAAAAAACTTAATTTTAAAATGAGCATAGGACCTGAGTAAACATTTTTCCAAAGATGACATAAAAATGATCAACAGACATACATTATGCTAAGCGAAATAAGCCAGACACAGAAAAACAAGTACTATATGATCTCACCTATATGTAGAATCTTAGATAAAAGTCAAAATCATATAAGCAGAGGGTAGAAGGTTGGTTGCCAGGGACTGAGGAGCATGTGGAAATGGGGAGATATTGGTCAAAAGGTACAAACTTTCAGTTATAAGATGAATAAGTTTTGGGGACCTAATGTGGAGCATGATGACTACAGTTAACAATATTGTATTGTTTACTTGAAATTTGCTAAGACAGTAGATCTTAAGTGTTCGCACCACACACAACACACACACGTAACTATGTATGCTGATGGATATATTGATTAACTTGATTGTGGTAATCATTATACAATGTATATCAAATCATCACTGTACACCTTGAATATATACAGTTTTTATTTGTCAATTATACTTCAATAAAGCTGGGGAAAGACACTTAATAAAACAGAAATTGAGAAAATTTCCAACCAAGACACACTTGTTAAAGGAATTCTAAGTATACGCTTCAAGAAGAAATAAAATGATCCCAGAAGGGATATCTAAGGTGGAAGATGAAATGCTGAGCCAATAAATTGATGGACCTAAACAAAACAAAATGAGTTTAAAATCAAATTTATGATTGCTAGATCCTTTTTATTTGTAAAATACTTAAAATTTTAAATAAGTTGTTTTCTAGATGAAAGTAAGGGTCATATTTTGGTTTGTATTCAAATACCTATCTTTGCTTCAACCTAAGATCATATCATTTGCAATGCTCCCAAATATCAGTATCTCCATTCCTGACAAAGTTTATATACTATGGACTTGTAGGAGACATAAGTGTCAATTGTAAGAAGGGGATGAGGATAGATGTATATATTTTTAAATGCAATTAGCAAGTTCTACTTTCTCCATCATTAATGAAACGTTGCTCTTTGTAAGTCTGTAATAATCTACAATATCAGAATACTACACAGTGTTCAGCCTTCTTATCATTAATTAGGACAGTTCTGAGTTGGCCTACATATACAAAAGTCAATGATGTGAATTATTTATATTGAAATAAGCCAAAAGTGTCTGTTATTTTAATGATTTAGAGGTAAATTAGATCTGAACAGTCAATAATTTCAAAATGAAGATGGAAAGAAGTTTCCTGATACAAGTAAAACCAACAAGTCAAAGCAGAGTGGAAATAATAAAATAATATTTGAAAGGCTTATGGATTCAATAAATTGGGAAACTTCAAGTTTTTTTTATATAAGGAGGGAGATAAATAAAACATGAGGAGATAAACTTCAATGATAAGTGTAAACAAGCAGTGGAAAAACTACTGTATTTCAGGTATAAGTTATGAAAACTGTAGTGTTTATGTAATTAATTTAAAAAGCAAAGTAACAGCTCTAATCAGGATTGTTCTTTAACCTCAATGATTATTTATTAGTGATATGTTTTATCATATAACTTAAAAAGTAGTAGAACTATTAGTATACATGTAATTTACTAAAATAATGACACTACATTTCATTGCAATTTTAAGCAAAATAACTTTCTTAATTATACAAATACTAAAAATATCTCAAAATTCAAAAGATATGGAAGAGGAAATAAAAATAACGTGGAAAAAATGAAATCAGATTTGAAATGGGACATGAGGGAATAGAAAAAGGGTGAGTAAAAATATACATAGGATTCTTGATTAATAACTTCTTAAATTTCCTACATTATTTATTCTCTTCACAAGACCAAAAATTATTTATTCTTTGTGTTAAGTTTGTATGTAATTGAGATGATGGAATTTTTTCTATTTAGAAGAACTTCATTTATTGGAAATATATGTAATTAACCTGATCTCCTCTATTTAGCATATGATAGAAACAGCTAAAACTAATTTATAGTTAGCATTGTAGCTACAAAAAGTTCCCATGTATTAAATTCATACTGTCAATTGGCACTAAGCTTAGATTTATAAGAGGCAGTAGAGTGGTAGTAAGAAAAGCTCTGAAACCAGACTGCCGAGGTTCACATCCAGTTCTGACACTTACTTATTTAGCCACGTGACTTTAAGCAAGTTCTTTGTGCTTCAATTTCCTTATGTGCAAAATTGGGATTATGTTACTTACTTAGATATTATGGTTATGAAGAGTAAATGAGTTACATGTTGCTAATACGGTTATAATGCTATCTGGGAGTTCTGTATTAGTGTTAGTGAAATAAACATACTTCATCTTATTTAATCCTCCCAAGAGCTCTAGAATCTAAATATTTTGATCCCCACTTCAAAGATGAGGAATCAGGAGCTTAATTTAAAAAGGTTAAATGACTTGTATTACAGCATAACTTGCCCAATTAAGATGAAACAATGTCAGGATTTGAATCAAAATTCTTTATTTAATGTCAACTTTTATTTTAGATATAGAGGGTACATGAGCAGTTTTGTTACATGGGAATATTGCATGATGCTGAGGTTTGATGTAGGAATCTTGTCACCCAGGTAGGGAGTACAGTACTCTGTAAGTAGTTTTTTTTTTTTTTTTTTTTTTGAGAAGGAGTCTTGCTCTTTCGCCCAGGCCGGAGTGCAGTGGCACTATCTCGGCTCACTGCAAGCTCCGCCTCCCGGGTTCACGCCATTCTCCTGCCTCAGCCTCCTGAGTAGCTGCGATTACAGGTGCCTGCCACCGCGCCCGGCTAATTTTTTATAATTTTAGTAGAGACGGAGTCTCACCGTGTTAGCCAAGATGGTCTCGATCTCCTGACCTCGTGATCCGCCCGCCTCAGCCTCCCAAAGTGCTGGGATTACAGACGTGAGCCACCGCGCCTGGCCTTCTAAGTAGCTTTTTTAACCCAGCTCCCCACCCTCTAGTAGTCCACAGTGTCTATTTTTCCCATATTTATGTCCATCTTACTCAATGTTTAGCTTTCACTTATAAGTGAGCTGACTTTAAAATTCATGTTCTTTCTGTTGTGCACATACTGCCTCATTTTCTCAAAAGCTTAGCCATTTTTTTCTCGTTTACATACCACATAAATAACATTAACAATAATAAAAATTCTAAATAGACAAAATAACATTCCAGATCTCTTTCGGAAATCTTATAACCTTTCATATCTTACCCTAATTGATGTCTATAAGAATATATATGCACATACAGTTATATATTTTGATTCTTTTAATCTTCAATTGTGGCTTATATTATTAATACTCACAGTATCATGCTGTCTTCTTTCTCTTCCTGGACTGTAGGAAGAGAAATAGTGATGACCCAAGAGGTATCAGCAAAAGTGATGTCATATGTAACATCTGGGCCAAAGTACGGAAGAGAAGGTTTGACTTCTCCATGTTCCTCTCTTCCCAGGTACAGTGGGCAAGGAGATTAGGTGGCCCAAATTGTGCAGCTATAAAATCTATGTAACCCTGGATTTCTGAGTGACTGTGTGGAACTGAAGTCCATAATCGTGGTCCTGACTCAGCCTAAAAATGTAGTATGAGCAAGAAATTAACTTTTATTGCATTAAGCAACAGACAATTTACAGTTGTTATGCAATACAACTTAGCAGATCCTAACTAATAAGAAAACAAACATTGTCATATTCATACTTCTCAAAAATCATACTTTCTAATTGCTGCATACTATTTCATCAGGTTAATATCATATAGTTTGTTTAATTCTTCCTCTCGTATTGGCAACTTAGATTTGTATGTTAATTTCTCACTAATATAAATAATTTTACAATATCCATATTTGTAGAGATTAAATACTGGAAAATTTAACAAAAGCATGTAGAAGATAAATAAATTACTATCTTTGGTGTCTACTGCATCAAGACGTGAACACAATTGGGTACTTACTTAAAAGTACTCCATCAAAATCCAATCAAATGGTACAGCATACTTTTAAAATGACATTTAAAAAACTTTTTAAAGGTGCCGGGTGCGGTGGCTCAAGCCTGTAATCCCAGCACTTTGGGAGGCTGAGGGGGGTGGATTACAAGGTCAGGAGTTCGAGATCACCCTGGCCAACATGGTGAAACCCCGTCTCTACTAAAGATACAAAAAATTAGCTGGGCGTGGTGGCACGGGCTTGTAATCCCAACTACTTGAGAGGCTGAGGGAGGAGAATCTCTTGAACCTGGGAGGCAGAGGTTGCAGTGAGCTGAGATTGCACCATTGCACTCCAGCCTAGGTGACAGGGCAAGACTCCATCTCCAAAAAAAAAAAAAAAATTTAAGGAACGAGTTAAGACAACAGACAGTAAAGAAAATAGTATTTGGCACAGAAATAGTTAAATGAGAGCAAGTATTCTAAAGGGATGAAGATATTAGAATTGTGAGAAAAACAAATGTAAAATCTCTAAAAGACAGGGTCAATATCATGGGAAGAGAAGGAATGAAAACTCTCAATGCTCCCAAGGGATATTTGTGAGTATGTGAGAAAAGAGAGGGTGGTGTTGGCTTAAATTAACAAATAGAACTATCAGAAAAATGGACGTAGAAAATGGCTGCTGGAGAACCCTTGAAAATCACCTAATATATGATCCTCATTTTAAAGATGAGAAAACTCAACTTCCCAAAGGTTAAGTCAGAAAATCTCAGCTAGTCACACAACACAGCTTCTATTCCTTCTCCCCTTCAGATTCCTCCGTCTTCTGTAGTTTGTAAAAGAAATTAATATCAGTTTGGAAAACACATACCAAATAAAATAATGAATTAATGTGACATGAATATAAGCTTTTTTCCTTTAGGCAAATAAACAGTTCTCTGAAGCCCATAATGACAGCAAAGAAGAATTAGAGGAAAGATCTGGAAGAAACTTAGGGGGAAAACTGCATACCGATTAAGCGAAATTCCTTGTAGCAAAAATTGTGTTCAATGATCCTGATGTACAATTTTTTTCGTATGAGTCAGTTCTTTGCTTTAAAATGATATTTTTCATATCGAATGAACACTAAAAAGAACAAGTTCAGGAGACATGGAAATTTTGTCAGTTATATTATTTTGGTGTCTAGGTTCAAGTTTTTGCCTGCATCTGATAAATGCCAACTTGCCTGCTTTTGACATGCTAAATTCCTTAACATTGAGCAGGTAGTAGTTGTATTTGTAATTAAAAATGTGAAATATTGAAAAATAAATCCTATTCCTTATGAACTTGCTATTTCCAATGAATAAAAGCTCTTTTAATAGATAAAACATAAAAAATTATGTGCATGAAAGTATATATAAGAATATATTTTATTTTCTTACATAGTAGTAACTTGAAAAATAATACTTTCAAATGCATTGCATATATATCTAATTTATTCCTAATCATGTGGAGAAAAGGGGGATAGGAAAAACAAAGACAGACAAATGACTTCAAATCCTACAGAAATGTTACATCCTTGTGACTCAGTCAATCACATGATTGGCAAGCAGCCAGATGCAATTAGCCATCACTGTCCTATCAAGTAAATGAGAAGAAATTTTGATTGCTTTTCTGCCTTGAAGAAGACACATTTTGGGCAAAAAGCCATAATTCATATGAGAACAATGTCTCAGAGTCTGATATTTAGTGTTTTTCCAAAGTCCTTTACCCTAGCAGCCCAAAAAAATTAATTTTGTTGTTCATGGTTCCTAATTTTGTCACAGAGCTGTTTTATAGAAAAATTCTATTGCAATTTTAAAGTGTTATGTTCACCCTCCCACTCGGAATCTAAATCTGTTTATGGGCTATTTACAGGTTATTTAATAGTTCCTGAGATTAAACTAGAGGTTGCACTATTTAGAAGTCGACAATACAACTCAAGAGGTCAGCAAGACGTGGTGGTTTACACCTGTAATCCCAGCACTTTGGGAGGCTGAGGCGCAGATAACTTGAGCCCAGGAATTCGAAACCAGCCTGGCCAAACCCTGGGGCCACATAGTGAAACTCACACTTTACTAAAAATACAAAAAAATTAGCTGGGTGTGGTGGCATATGCCTATAGTCTCAGCTACTCTGGAGGCTGAGGCAGGAGAATCGCTTGAACCCAGGAGGCAGAGACCGCAGTGAGCCAAGATTGTGCCACTGCACTCCAGCCTGGGCAACAGAGCAAGGCTCTGTCCCAAAAATAAATAAATAAATAACTCAAGAGTTATTTAACAGTAAAGTGAGCTGTTAAAGATGGAAGTACCTTGAACTTTCATGAAAGGGCTGCTTTTTAAGAGCTTGAGAGTTTTATGTAAGAATCTCTGCCTGCAATTTATAGATGTATGTCATTTACAGAAGGGAAGTGAAATAACAAATAAAGTTTGATAATTTCTTCATCAGTCACCCTTTCATCAAAAGTTAAGACTATCACTACTACCACTACTACTACTAATAGCTATGACAATATTAGGTGCTTTTCAAATTCCATCTCACTAAACCCCATAGGATATGGTCTCCACTTTACAAATGGGAAACTGAGGCTTAGAGTGATTGAGTAACTTGCTCAAGATTATAGAACTAGTAAGTGGAGAAGCAGAATTAGAACTTTGATCTGCCTAACTCCAAAACCCATGTTATTTGGCTAAATTTAAATCTTCAGAAAAATTGAGTCAGGCTATTTTGAAGAAGAGATAAGAGTTTTTGAAATAGTGGAAAGAATGGGAAATAAGTCAATGTGATCAGCACACACATAAAGACACAGAAAAAAGTTTAGCTTAATTGCTTAATTGGCGAACTCCAATTGTTTGATATGATTATTAGAGCTCAGGGTGCCCACTGAAAGTATAAAAATGAAGCTGAAAAGAGAGAGTATATCTACATAATAAATATCATGGTGAGACTCATATTTTATGCCATATGAGCAAAGATTATGAATTGTTTTATAATTTAATGCTTTGTAAATAAATAGTTTCTCTGCATAGGAGAAATACTTCATTTTATCCTCTTTTTTGATGCTAATTTTATTTTATTTATTTAAGTGACAAATATAATTGTACATATTTATAGCGTAAAACATATCTTGCTATATGTAGATATTGTGGAATGGCTAAATCAAGCTGATTAACATACACACTGCCTTACATGTCATTTTTTGTGGTGAAAACACTTAAATCAACTCAGCAATTTTCAAGTATACAATAGATTGTTATTAAGTATAGTTATCATGATATATCTATCCTCCTGTCCACCAGGATATTCCTCCTGTTTCTGGTAACCACCAGTCTACTCTCTGCTTAATTGAGTTCAACTTTTTAGATTCTGCATATAGGTGAGATCATGCAATACTTGTATTTCTGTGCCTTGCTTAGTTCACTTAACATAATGCCCTCCAGATTCATCTGTGTTGTTGCAAATGACAAGATTTTTTTATTTTTATGGCTGAATATTATTCCATTGCGTGTTTATAACATATTTGTTGATTGTATATCCTGGCTATTATGAATAACGCAATGAGCATAAAAGTATACTTTATATCTCTTTGGCATACTGCTTTCGTACCCTTCAGATATATACCCAGGAGTGGGATTGCTGGATCATATGATGAGAAATTCTTTAAACAGAGGCCCATGCGTTTAGTTCAGAGATGAAGGGCCATCTGATTTTAAACTACCATTCATCACTTTAAGAAGCATATAGTAAGGTTTTGTAAATTTGAGCTCTTCATGGGCCAAAAGAAATACAAGTGCTTCATCCTATTGACTTCTTCTTCAAGAGAGGATTAATTAGATAAGGCAAAAAATAAATAAATAAATAAAATAAAATAGGTCCTTACTGGAGCCAGAAAGCAATACATTACGGAAGGTACATGTAAAAACCTACTCAAGTGACATAGGTCAGCACTTAACAAAAGATGTACTTCCTTTTTGGAAATTAACTAATATTTCTTGAAAGATAAACAATTAGAATCAGATTTTTAAAAGGTAAATACTAACCCAACCCTCATTTCTTTAGCAGCAAAAAAGGTTTCCACTTTAATGGGTGAGCAAGAAAAAGTGAGTTGATCTTCTGTATGACTAGCTAAGGCCTCTAGCTAAACTAATCAATTCATACAATTTATTAACAAAAGGTCTGAGACATAGGGAGGTTAGGATTGTATAAAGATGTACCTGAGTAAACATGTATGCATTTAATGTAATAGAATTTCATTTATTTAATTAAGAAAACTCCTACTTGGAAGATCTGTTCTTTTACCCAGTCTATGACACTTAAGTCTTCATTTAATAGAAAGGATAAGAGGACCCTATATAACTTAACGACATTTTTCTAGAGAATCAAAAGAGATTAGATTATTTAAAAAGGCATTTACAATAATAATAATAATATTAATAATAATAATAATAATAAAAAGATCCAAAATAGGAGGATGGTGATGTCAGCAAGATGGCAGAATAGGAGGTCTATGACTTTCCCTCCTCCCACAAATATACTCAATAAATATCTATATATGATCAATTCCCTCTGAGAATTGTGACATTGGTAGCATATAATCAAGGGGAGAATAAAAGGCAAGTTCCTGCATGCAGGAAAAGTTAAGCTTTTCTCAGCTTAAAATAGACTATTATAACTATAAAACATTTAATGTAAGTACTATGGAAGCCACAACAAAATACCTGAAGAAGTTATACAAAAACAAAAGGAAAAGTAATTAAACCTAGCAATACAAAATAAAAAAAAAGGAAAATGCAACAAAGACAGTTAAAAAAGAAAGAGGGACAAAAGAACCTCAAGACAAACAGAAAACCTATAACAAAAGGACAACAGTAAATACTACTTGTCAATAATTATTTAAGTGTAAATGAACTAAACTCCCCAGTGCAAAGATACAGAGCAGTCGAATAAAAACAAACAAACAAACAACAACAACAAAAAACAAATAAGCAAGATCCAACTGCATGCTGTCTACAAGAAACTCAATTTAGATTCAAGGACATGTATAAGTGGAAATTGAAAGGATGGAAGAAGATATTTCATGCAAATGGTAGCCAAAGGAAAGCAGGAGTATCTATACTTATTTCAGAGCAAAGTAGGCTTTAAGTAAAAAACTGTCTCTAGGGACACAGAAAGTTGTATCATAATAATAAAAAGGTCAATACACAACAAAATATAACAATTATAAATATATATAGACCCACTATCAGTGCAATTAAGTATATATAGCATATGTTAACATGTCTGAAAAAAGAAACTGATAGCAATACAATAATAGTATGGAACTTCAACACCCCACCTTCAAAAATAGAACACCCAGAAAATAAACAACAAACTTAACACTACAGACCAAAAGAACTCAATAGACATATACACAACTTTTTACCCAACAGCAGAAGAATACCCATTCTTCTCAAGCACAAACAGAATATTCTCCAGTATAGATTACATGTTAGGTCACAAAACAAGTCTTAAGACATTTAAGGAGACAAATTATACCAAGTATCTTTCAACCACGATGTCATGAAACCAGAAATCAGCAGCAGGAATAAAATGAGAAAATCCACAAATATGTAGAAACTAAATAACATATCCTTGAATAATCACTGAAACAAAGAAGAAATCAAAAGGTAATCTTAAAAATATCTCAAGGCAAAAGAAAATAAAGCAAAACCTATGAGATGAAGCAAAAACAGTACTAAGAGAGAAATTAATAACAATAAATGCCTACATTAAAAAAGAAGAAAGATCTCAAATGAACCTAACTTTAGATCTCAAGGACTGGAAAAAGTAGAACAGACTAAATCCAATGTTAGCAGAGAGAAGGAAATAATAAAGATGAGAGAAATACATCAATAGAGAAAAGAAAAATGACAGAAAAAATAATCAAACTAAAAGTGATTTCTTGAAAAAATATAGAAAATTGATAAACCCCTAGCTAGACTAAGAAAAAAAGAGAGAAGACTCAAATAAATAAAGTCAGAAATGAAAGAGAAGACATTATAACAGACCTCAGAAATAAAAAGCATCACAAGTGACTATTATAAACAATTATATGTCAACAAATTGGATTACTTACAGGAAACGGGTAAATTCTTAGAAACATAAAGCCTACTGAAACTGAATCAAAAAGAAATAAAAAGCTTGAACAGACCAATAATAAAGATAATAAAGTAATAATCAAAAATCTTCCAACAAAGAAGACAAGACGGCTTCACATCCGAATTCTTCCAATCATTCAAAAAACTACTATGTACCCTTCTCAAATTCATCCAAAAAGTAGAAATAGAGTGAACATTTCCAAAAGCATTTTATGAGGCAATACTACCCTGATACTAAAGCCAGACAAAGACACCACAAGAACAAACAAAAAGCAACTACAGGCCATTATCTTGGATGAATATACATGCAGAATCCTCAATAAAATACTAGAAAATGGAACTCAGTGACACATCAAAAAGATTATACACCATGACCAACCAAGTGGGATTTATCCTGGGGATGCAAGGATGATTTAACCAATGCAGATAAATCAATGTGATGCATCACATTAGCAGAATAAAAAATAAAAAAACACATGATCATCTCAATAGATACAAAATATTTGACAAAATCAACATCATTTTTATGATAAAAACTCTCACATAAATTCCCTAAACATAATAAAGGCTATTTGTGAAAAGTCCACAATTAACATCATAATCAACTGGGGAAAACTGAAAGCTTTTCTTCTAAGATCTGGTACAAGAAAAAGATACCCATTCTCATCACTTCTATTTAATGTAATACTGAAAATAGTAGCAAGAGCAATTAGACAAGAAATAGAAGGCATCCACATTGGAAGAAAAAAGAAAATTTATCCCTGTTTATAGATGACATAATTCTATATGTAAAAACCCTAAAGAATCCACATCACAAAGCTATTAGAATGACTAAATGAAATGAGTAAAGTAGCAAAATACAAAATCAACACACAAAAATCAGTTGCATTTCTTTACACTATAAACAATCTATCTGAGAGAAAATCAAGAAAACAACCTCTTTTACAACAGCATCAAAATAAATAAAATACTTAGGAATAAATTTAATCAAAGAACAAAAAGATCTGTACACTGAAAACTATAAAATGTTAAAAAAAAATGAAGAAGACACAATTAAACGGAAAGACATCACATGTTCATGGATTGGAAACATTAATATTGTTAAAATGCCTATACTACCCAAAGCAATATACAGATTCAACACAATCCCTATCAAAATTCCAATGGCGTTTTTCATACACATAGAAAACAATTCTAAAATTCATATGGAACCACAAGAGACCACAAATAGCCAAGGAAATCTTGAGAAAGACAAACACAGTTGGAGGCATCACAATTCTTGGATTTTAAGTTATATTACAAAACTACAGTAATCAAAACAGTATGGTATTTGCACAAAAACAGACATTTATCAATGGAACAGAGTGGAAAGTCCAGAAATAAGCCCAGACATACACATTCAACTGATTTTTGACAAAGCAACCAAGAAGATACCATGTGGAAAGAACAGTCTTTTCAACAAATGATAGAATATCCACATGCAAAAGAATAAAACTGGAACAATATCTTACACCAAACACACACACACACACACACACACACAAATTCAAAATGGCTTAAGGTATAGACATAAGATTTAAAATTGCAAAACTTTTAGAAGAAAACAAAGAAGAAAATCTCCTTGACATTGGGCTTGGTGATATTTTTAGATATCAAACCAAAAGCTTAGGCAAGAAAAGCAAAAATGAACAGGTAGACCTACATTAAACTAAGAAGCTTCTGCACAGCAAAGGAACCATCAACACATATTTGAAATATTTGAAAATCATATGTCTCATAAGAGATTGGTTTCCAAAATATATAAGGAACTTACACAACTCAATAGCAAAAACCCCCCAAATAACTCAATTTTAAAATGAGCAAATAATTTGAAAATACATTTTTTCCAAAGAGAACATAAAAATGACGAGCAGATATATGAAAAGGTGCTCATCATCATAAAAATGTAAATCAAAGCCACAATAAGAGATCAATCCACAGACATAAGACATAAGGTAAATGTTGGTGAGGGTGTGGAGAAAAGAGAAGCCTTGTACACTGTTGGTAGAAATGTAAATTGATACAGCCATTATGGAAAACAGTATGGAGCTTTTCTCAAAAGAATTAAAATAGAATTACCATATGATCCATCAATCCCTCTTCCAGGTATACGTTCAAAGAAAATAAAATCAACACCTCAAACAGATATCTGCACTCCTATATTCATTGCAGCATTCACAATAGCCAAGATACGGAAACAACTAAAGTGTTTTGTGATAGAAATAGAATAACAGAATAACATTCAGTCTTCGGGGGAAAAAAAGATGGAGGAGACAGAGGTGGAGCAAGATGGCCAAACAGAACCTTCCAATGATCATCCCACTCGCAGGAACACCAAGTTGAACAACTGCCCACACAAGAAATCTTCATAAGAACCAAAAATCAGGCGAGTAATCACAGTACCTGATTTTAACATCATATCAAGAAAAGAGGCAATGAACAGCACAGGAAAGCAGTCTTGAATTGCTGACAAAACTGCTCCCCCATCCCCTGGCAGTGCAGTGTGATGCAGAGAAACTATATGCTTAGAGGAGGAAAAGTGATTGTGGGACTTTGCGTTGGAACACAGTGCTGCCCTGTCACAGCAGAAAACAACACAAGGCGGAATTTGGCCAGCACCCTAAGAGAGAACATTTAGACCAGCCCTAGCCAGAGGGGAATTGTCCATCCCTGCAGTCTGAACCTGAATTCTGGCCAGCCCCACCACCGTGGGCTAATGTGCTTTGGGCTCCTAAATAAACTGGAAAGGCAGTCTAGGCCACAAGGGCTGCAATTCCTAAGCAAGTCCTGGTGCTGTGCTGGGCTCAGAGCTGGGTTTGGGGTGCATGTAACCCACTGAGCTGGGTTTGGGGTGCATGTAACCCACTAAGACACCAGCTGTGGCAGCCAAGGGAATGCTTGTGTAACTCCTCCCCTAAATCCAGGCATCACAGCTTGCAGCTCTGGGAGGAGAGGGAAGAGTAAAGAGGACCTCGGCTTGCAACTGGGATACCAGCTCAGCCACAGTAAAATAAAACACTAACCAGAGTCCTGAAACCCCCATTCCAGGCCGTAGCTTCTCGACAACATTTCTAGAGTGACTCAGACCCAGAAGGAAACCCATTGCCCTGAAAGTAAGGACTCAGACCTGGAATTCATCACCTGCTGACTAAAGAGTGCTTGGACCTTGAATAAACAACAGCAGAAGCCAGGCGGCAGTTTCCTTAGGCCTTAGGCAAGACCCAGTACCATGCTGGCTTCAGGTGTAACCCAGCACAGTCCCAGCTGTGGTGGCAACAGGGAGATACTTCTTCTGCTGAGGAAAGGGGAAAAAAGAGTAAAAGGGACTTTGGTATCTTGGTTACCAGCTCAGCCACAGTAAAATAAAGCACGAAGCTGACTCCTAAAGTCACCGATTCCAGGTATCAGCTCCTAGAGGACATTTCAACCCCTGCCATAGACAGAAGGAACCTGCTGCCCTGAAGTGAGAGACCTAGGCCTGGCAGAATTTATGACCTGTTGACTAAGTAGTCCTTGGGCCTTGAATAAACATCAGCAGTAGTCGTGCAGTAGTCATCACAGACCTGGGGTAATGGTGGCCACAGGAAGAGACTCCTTCTGCTTGAGGAAAGGAGAGGGAAAAGTAAAGAGGGCTTTTGTCTTGCAGCCTGGGTACCAGCTCAGCCCCAGTAAAATAAATCATCAGGGATATTCCTAAACCTCCAAACCCAGGCCCTAACCCCCGGATGGCATTTCTAGACCCACCATGGGTCAGAAGGGAACGTGCAGCACTGAAAGGAAAGACTCAGTCCTGGGAAGATTCTTCACCTACTTATTAAAGAGCTATTAAGCCTTGAGCAAACATCAGCAGTAGCCGGGAAATAGTCACCACAGGGCTTGGTGAGAGACCCAGTACTGTGCTGGCTTCAGAGGTGACCCAACAAGATTCCAGCAGTGGTGGCCATAGGAGTGCTTGAATCACCTCTCCCCCAACTTTAGGTGGCTCAGCCTAAAGTTGTGAGAGAAACTCCATTTGTTTGTAGGAAAGTAAGGGAAGAGAACAAGAGACTCTGCCTGGTAGTCCAGGGTATTTTCTGAGATTTTACACAACACCACCAAGGCAGTACCTCTTTTAGTCTGCAAGAGCCACAGTGTTACCAAGCTTGGGGTTTCCCCTAATGTAGATATGGCTGCAGCAATAGAAGACTTAGATTACAACCCTTAATTCACTTTGAATAATTGGAAAGCCTTCTCAAAAAGAAAGGGAACAAACAAGACCAGACTGGGAAGATTAGAGTAAGTACATAACTCTTCGACACCCAGACATCAATAAATATCCCAAGCATTAAGACCATTCCAGAAAATGTGACTTTACCAAGAGAACAAAAGAATGCACCAGTGACCAATTCCAGAGTGACAGAGATATATGATTCTTCAGACAGAGAATTCAAAAGAGCTGTTTTCAGGAAGCTCAATGAAATGCAAGCTAACACAGAGAAGGAATTCGGAATCCTATCAGATAAATTTAACAAAAAGATTGAAATAATTAAAAAGAATTAAGGAAAAATTCTGGAGCTGAAAAATTCAAGTGACAAACTGAAGAACACATGAGAGTCTCTCAACACCAGAACTGATCAAGAAGAAGAAAGAATTAGTGAGCTTGAGACAGCCTATTTGTAAATACACAATCAGAGGAGTCAGAAGATAAAAAAATAAAAAATAATGAAGCACACCTACTGGATCTAGAAAATAGCCCCAAAAAGGCAAATCTAAGAGTTATTGACCTTAAAGAGAAGGTAGTGAGAGAGATTGGCATAGAAAGTGTATTCGAAGAGATAATAACAGAGAACTTTCCAAACCTAGAGAAAAATATCAATATTCAAATAAAAGAGAAATAAAGACTTTCCCAGACAAACAAAAGTTGGGGGATTTTTGTCAACACAAGACTTGTCATGCAAAAAATCACTAAAGGGAATTCTCCAATCTGAAAGAAAAAGATGTTAATGAGCAACAAGCAATCACCTAAAGGTACAAAACTCACTGGTAACAGGCAAATACAGGATATTACAACACTATAATTGAAGTGTGTAAATTACTTATATCTTGAGTAGGAAGACTAAAAGATAAACCTATCAAAAATAATAACTACAACATCTTTTTAAGACACAGATGACATAGTAAGAAATAAATAGAAACAACAAAAAGTTAAAAAGCAAGGAGGATGAAGTTTAAGTGTGGAGTTTTATTAGTTTTCTCTTTGCTTTTCCTTTTTTTGTTTGTTTGCATTTACAATCAGAGTTAAGTTGTCATCCATTGAAAATAGTGGGTTATAGATGTTATTTCCAAGCCTCACAGTAGCTTTAAATCAAAAATCCTACAACAGATACAAAAACAAATATAAAGCAAAAAATTAAAACATACCACCAAAATACTGGCAAATCCAATTCAACAATACATTATAAAGTTCTTCCATCAGGACCAATTGGTATTTATCCCAGGGATACAGCAATAGTTCAACAAATGCAAATTGATCAATGTGATACATCACATATCAACAGAGAGAAGGACAAAAACTATGTGATCATTTCAATCGATACTGAAAAATAATTTGATAAAATTCAACATCCCTTCATGTTAAGAATCTTCAAAAAACCTGGGTATAGAAGGAACATACCTCAACACAATAAAAGCCATATATGGCAGACCCACATCTAGTATCATACTACATGGGGAAAAATTGAAAGCCTTTTTTCTAAGATGTGAAACATGACAAGGATGCCCACTTTGACTGCTGTTATTCACCATAGTACTGGAAGTCCTAGCTAGAGCAATCAGACAAGAGAAAGAAATAAAGTCCATCCAAATTGGAAAGGAATAAATAGAATTATCCTTCTTTGCAGATTAGATAATTTTATACTTGGAAAGAAAGTAAAGACTCCACAAAAAAAGCCTACTAGAGCTGATTAAAAAAATTCAGAAAAGTTGCAGGACATAATCAACATAAAATATCAGTAGTTTTTCTGTATGCCAACAACAGACAAACTGAAAAAGAAATCAAGAAAGTAATCCCATTTACAATAGCTACAAATAAAATATCAAGGAATAAACTTAATCAAAGAGGTAAAAGATTTCTACAATTAAAAAGACAAAACATTGAAGCAAGAAATTGAAGAGGACACACACAAAATGGAAAGATGTTCCATGTTTGTGTATTGGAAGAATCAATGTTATTAAAATGTCCTTACTACCCAAAGCAATCTATAGATTTAATGCAATCCCTATCAAAATACCAATGACATTCTTCACATAAATAGAAAAAAAAAATCCTAAAATTTATATGGAAACATAAAAGACCAAGAATGGTCAGACCTGTCCACAGGAAAAAAAAAAAAAAAAACTGGAGGAATCACATTACCTGACTTCAAATTATATTACAGAGCTATAGTAACCAAAACAGTGTGGTACTGACATAAAAATAGCCACATAGGGCAATGGAACACAATAGAGAACCCAAACATAAATCCATACATCTACAGTGAACTCATTTTTGACAAAGGTGCCAAGAACATACATTGGAGAAAGGACAGTCTTTTCAATAAATGGTGCTGGGAAAACTGGATATTCTTATGTAGAAGAATAGAACTAGACCCCTATCTCTTGTCATATACAAAAATCAAATCAACATGGATTAAAGACAAATCTAATACATGAAACTATGAAACTACTAAAAGAAAACATTGTGGAAACTCTCCAGGACATCAGTCTGGGCAAAGATTTCTTGAGTGATACCCAAAAGCACAGGCAACCAAAACAAGTAATAGACAAATGGGATCACATCAAGTTAAAAATCTTCTGCACAGCAAATAAAACAATCAACAAAGTAAAGAGAACAACCCATAGAATGGGAGAAAATATTTGCAAACTATCCATCTGACAAGGTATTAATAAACATAATATATAAGGAGCACAAACAACTCAAAAGAAAAAAAATCTAATAATCTAATTTCAAAATGGGCAAAAGATCTAAGTAGACATTTCTCAACAGAAGACACAAATGGCAAACAGGTATGTAAAAAAGCACTCAACATCACTGATTATCAGAAAAATGCAAATGCAAATCAAAAGTATGATGAGATATCATGTCACTCCAGTTAAAATGGCTTTTATCCAAAATACAGGCAATAACAAATGCTAGCAAGGATGTATAGAAAGGAGAACCCAGCTGGGTGCCGTGGCTCATGCCTGTAATCGCAGCACTTTGGGAGGCAGAGGCAGGAGGATCACTTGAGGTTAGGAGTTTGAGACCAGACCGGCCAACATGGTGAAACCCCATCTCTACTAAAAATACAAAAAAAGCCAGGTCTGGTGGTGTGCACCTGTAATCTCAGCTACCCAGGAGGCTGAGACAGGAGAATCCCTTGAACTCAGGAGGCGGAGGTTGCAGTGAGCCAAGATCAGTGACTGCACTCCAGCCTGGGCAGCAGTGAGAGACTCAGTTTCAAAAAAAAAAAAAAAAGAAAGAAAGAAAAGAAAAGAAAAAAGAAAGGAGAACCTTAGTACAATGTTAGGGGAAATGTAAATTAGTATAGTCACTATGGAGAACAGTATGCAGGTTTCCCAGAAAACTAAAAATAGAATTACCATATGATGCAGCAACCTCACTGTTATGTATAAACCCAAAAGAAAGGAAATCAGTATATTGAAGAAGTATCTGCAATCCCATGTCTATTCCAGCATTAGTCACAAAACAAGATGTCAAATCAACCTGTGTCCATCAACAGATGACTGGATAAAGAAAATGTGGTATATATACACAATGGAGAATTATTCAGCCATAAAAAAGAATGAGATCCTGTGAATTGATGCAATATGGATGGAACTCGAGAACATTGTTAAGTGAAATAAGCCAAGCATAGAAAAATAAACTTCACATGTTCTCACTCATTTATGGGAGCTAAAAATTAAAATCATTGAACTCATGGAGATAGAGAGGAGAATGATAGTTACCAGAGGCTGGGAAAGGTAGTAGGTAAGCGGAAAGGAGGAATGAAGATGGTTAATGGGTATAAAAATGTAGTTAGATACAATGAATAAGACCTAGTATTTGATAACGCAACAGGGTAACTAGTCAGCAATAATTTGTTGTGCATTTTAGAATAATGAGAGAGTTCAATTGGAATGTTCATAATACAAAGAAATGATGAATGCCTGAGGCAATGGATACTCCATTTACCCTGATGTGCTAATTACACATTGTATACCTGCATCAAAATACCTCATGTACCCCATAAATATATACACCTATTATGTACCCGTAAAAATTAAAAATAAAAAAATTTAAAGGAGATCCTGCTATTTGTGACAACACAGATGAACCTGGAGTACATTCTGCTAGGTAAACACCAGACACAGAAAAATACGCATTTTTAAACTTAAATGTAGAATCTTTTTAAAAAACAAGTCAAACTCACAGAAACAGCATTATAGAATGGTGGTTATGGGAGTGGGGGTGGGCAGGAAGAAGTGGGGAGATGTAGGTCAAATGGAACAAACTTGCAGTTATGTAAGATGAATAATAAGTCTAGAGATTTAATGTGGAGTATGACTAAAGTTAATAATATTATATTGTACACTGAAAATTTTTTTTTTTTTTGAGAGTCTTTCTCTGTCACACAGGCCGGAGTGCAGTGGCATGATCACGGCTCACCACCTCCAGGCTCCAGGAATCCTTCCACTTCAGCCTCCCAAGTAGCTGGGACTTCAGGTGCCCACTACAACACTTTGCTAATTTTTTGTGGAGACAGGGTTTCAGCATGTTTTCCAGGCTGGTCTTGAACTCCTGGACTCAAGCAATTTGCCTGCATTGGCCTGCCAAGGATTACAGGTGTGAGCTATTGTACCTGGCCGTTTAGGTGCTTTTGCCACACTCAAAAAAGAGGTAACTATTTGAAGTGAGAGATATTCATGAATATGTTAATTTGCTTGACTGTAGTAAGCATTTCACTATGTATATTAAAACATCTTAATATATCTTAAACATATATAGATATTGTCTCTGTGCACCTAAAACATATATAGAAATTGCATCTAAGGAATGTTTTCAATACCTAGTATCATAAAACAGAAAACATGTAAATCTGCCCTTCAAGCTATATTAATTGGAAATGCTAAAAGGGAATGAGTAAGATTTCCAAGCCCACATAGTGAAGAATAAAAGTTGGAGTGCTAGAATGAGGAAATTCTCTGTGCAATAGGCCTATGTGGAGCCTAGGCCTGAGCTTATAGCAAAAGCCTATGAGCACCTCCCAATAACAACTCCTGGGATTTTGGACTAGAGAATTTCCACTTGAGGGGCATTTAATACCTTGCTATCAAACATTAATTAGAGCTACCCCTATGAATGAAGTTCATAAAATAATCTTGAAACCAGAAATACCCATCTGACATCTTGGGTGATGTCAGAGAAATACTCCAATGGGAATGACGGTGCCCAGAAGAGATCCATAATAAAATGGAAATAGTCTATATAGGTTCATGCTACCTGGGGAATGCAAGGAAGTGATACAAGCAGGGAGCTAGAACTGACTCTGGACTTGTTTACTAGGACTGACTCTGGAATTGTGTGAGGAGCTGGTGGACTTTACAGTGCCCTATAAGTAGCTTTCAACTGACCAACCAAGAGCTGCTTGGTTTGTGGATAGGAGTTCCAAGGTGAACAGACAACATACTATTTGGAAGGATGCTACTGATCAAAGAAGTTAAAAACAAATCAGCTCAGTGGGCTGAATTGCATGCTGTTTTCTAGCAGTGATGAAAGAATCGAACATCAAAAGCCTGGTAAAAGCCTGTCTTTGGCTTTTTACTGACTTGTGGGCAGTAGCCAATGGCCTGATCATACACTCAGGCAAGAGGATGCTGGGAACATGGCCTATTGAAGGGATCCCCATATGAGGCATGACCCTATGGAAATTTGAGAGGTTCATTAAAGCAGAACATGTCCATTGAAAGAGCCCCTTCCAGGATTAAAAGCTCAAGCAGCTATCAGCAGGTGCTAATTTAAGGTGGCCACCTGGGTTCATGAAATGGGGGTACTGCAATAATGCAGAGATGGGCTGAATCCAAGTATGTTCCTTTTGCAACTTTTCAAGCACATAATGCCAGTAAGAACTGTTCTGTCTGCCAGCAAAAGACACAGAGACTGCTGATGGCTATGGGGCTACACTCCTATTGGGGAAGCCCTAAACATAGCTGGTAGGTGAGATTGATGCTGGTAAGTATGGGGGTGCTAAAAATGGATCTTGATAGGAGTAGACACTGATTCTGGACTGGGCTTTGCTTACCTGGTAGAAGATGCAAATATTCAGAGTGCTATTAAAAACACAGAAGATATTACACAATTTGGATGGCCAACTGTATGTCTTTAGACATACGGAACGAAGGAACACACTGTACAGCCTATAATGTCCCATAGCAGGAAAGAAAATCTCCTCCTAGAGTAATAGTTTGATAGAGAAGTGAAATAGGAAATTAAAACATTGGTTGGCCAAAATAGGAGGCGATAAAAGCATGAAAGACTTGCTTACATGCCTTCAAAAGTGTGTGCTCACACTCAACATGAGTGGAATTAAAAGTGTTCCCACTAGATTTTCATCCATTTTTCTGGTTAATCTGGATAAAAGAGGGTAGTGAAGGATGCAAGTATGACTATGCAATTCTTATCAAGGAAGGAGGATACTAGTATACTGATGTTACTGTTTTTCTTTCCTCACCATATCATGTTCCCCCAACCCACCCACTTGATGCAGTGGTACTAGGGCCAAGGATCAACTACAGTTTCTGGAAACATAAATTATTCCTAAAAAAGAAACTGTAACTGTGTTTTTAAATCTTATGCTAGAATTCCTGACGGCCTGATAGAGGTGGGTTTATATCTTCACCCCATCTGGTAAAATTGAGGCTAAAAGTGAATGTAGCTATATATTGCCTGAGAGTGAAGATGGCCCAATAGTTTTGCACTTACATAACCTTACCCTATCTAAATGGGAGTGGACTAAGAGGAAGGCATTTGCTAGACTGATATTGCTGTTTGCAGTCTAGACAAGCACAGTGGCTAAACCTAATGTCCTCTCCAAAGGTGGAAAAGTTCAGGTACAAATGAAGAGAAAAAAGAATAGAAGCTGAGGGTAAAGGAATGACTAAATGAGTAAGGAATTAAGGGAAATCAAATGTTACAGTAACACTTGTTAAATCAGGTTTAGCCAAAAGCTTCCTTCTTGTAGGTTTGGCCTAAAGATTTCTCCATACATAGTGAACTGTAACCTAACTGGACATGTAAACAAACTATATAATCTGTTCTTGTACAAATCAAAAAGTTTTGCCAATCACAGGCAGACAACTGTTCAAATAAGGCAAACACAAAACTAACTAATGCAGATGTTTCTTTACCTTACTTCCATTTTCTGAGCAACATTTTCTGTTTTCTGTCCATAAATCCTCTCCAACCATGAGACAGTGCTGGAGTCTCTCTAAATCTACTCTGGTTCAGAGGCCTGCCCAATTTGTTGATTGTTCTTTGCTAAATTAAACCCTGTTAAATATAATTTGCCTAAAGTTTTTAACAGTCAGTGTTAGAAGTGGGATCCCAAGTAGAGCTTCTAGCGACCCCCAGGATCATCAAGTAACAAAAAGAAGTACCTTCCAGCCAATTTTGTCCATTGCTTTCTTACAGTGCCTGGGGATCACAAATAAGTTCTCTCTCAAATTCTGAGGCACCAGAGATTTGTGTTTTGGGCTGTCCACGGTTGTTTGAACAACTTTTTTAATCCAAACTTGTTAAGAAGTCACAACAGAAACTGGTCTGGATCCGGAATCAGAATAAACCTGAAAACTAACTGACCTGGATCCAGTTAGAGGCCTCAGATATCTGACTAGATCAGGCAGAAACTGAGAGTAAATAGAAATGCTGCAGAATGTGCCAACTCTGGCTTTCAGATATTCATGCTTTTCGTGTTCTATCCCCTTTGTTTCTTTTCCTTGCATGCTTAGGTGGGGAAAAAATCATTGACTAAGTAGATCAAGGGGATCTGAGAACCAAAGCAAATATCCTTATTTCTAAAGAACTCTACCTACTCTACCTATCAGCTACACCTATGTTTACATGCATAAGTATTAGGCCTCAAAAGCAACAAACGCTTATAGAAATTTAAAAAAGCTTATTAAAGTAATTTAAAATTACAGTAGAACATTCCAAATGAACACTGTACTTGTAAAGGTACATTTTTAAATGAGGGCTCCTGAATTAGGCCCATGAAGGAATGCCTATTGATGTAGAAAGGCTTCCAAAAAGATTTTAATATTTTTATTCTTTATTTCTTTAAAGACTCTTTATAAAAAACAAATAAAAATCTCAAGTGATTAATTAATAAGAAAAACTACATCTGCTAAACATTTGGCTGTTATTACCCAATGACAAAAAAAAAAAAGCTATTCTGGATGAAGTATTTATAAAAAGTGGGCTTTCGTCTTTTTCAGAGCTATCTATACTGAGCTCCAGACATAGAGAATCATTTCTTTACCCTATTCCCTGATGGGTTCCAATCTGAACTC
Source organism: Hylobates moloch (assembly GCF_009828535.3). Taxonomy (NCBI): domain Eukaryota; kingdom Metazoa; phylum Chordata; class Mammalia; order Primates; family Hylobatidae; genus Hylobates; species Hylobates moloch. Next base: position 80,879,229 of record NW_026652276.1, read on the forward strand.
AGTAATTTTAACTAAAAGGCAAAAACTAAGTTAAAAAGACCACCTATTAAACTAAATTAGTCTTCAAAGTATACCCTTCTAACATTTAGCTGGCTGTATGAAAACCGTTTTGTAAAAAAATTTACATTTATGGAGAAAATTTTGCCAGGCATGGTGGCTCACACTTGTGATCAAAGCACTTTGGGAAGCTGAGGTGGGAGGATCGCTTGAGCCCAGGAGTTTAAGACCAACCTGGGTAACACAGTGAGACCCTGTTGCTATGGAAAAAAAAAAATCACTGGGCATGGTGGTGCCTACCTGTAATTCCAACTACTCTGGAGACTGAGGTGAGAGGATCACTTGAGCCCATTAGGTCAAGGCTGTAGTGAACCATGATTGTGCCACTGCACACTGCACTCCAACCTGGGTGACAGAGTGAGACCCCTGTCTCAATAATAATAATAATAATAATAATACTTCCATTTATAAGGATGTTTAAGAGAGATGACTGAGTGACTAGAAACTCTTACAATTGTTTTAAATTTACATAACAAGTCTGATATGGTTTGGCTGTGACGCCACACAAATCTCATCTTGAATTTTAGTTCCCATGATCCCCATGTGTCATGGGAGGGACCCAATGAGAGGTAATTGAATCATGGTGGAGGTTACCCCCATTCTTTTCTCATGATCGTGAATGAGTTCTCACAAGATCTGATGGTTTTATAACGGGCTTTTCCCCCTTTGCTCAGCACTTTTCTTTCCTGCCACCTTGTGAAGAAGGACGCATTTGTTTCCCCTTCCACCATGACTATAAGTTTCCTGAGGCCTCCCCAGCCATGCAGAACTGTGAGTCAGTTAAGCCTCTTTCCTTTATAAATTACCCAATCTCAGGTATTTCTCCATAGCAGCGTGAGAATGGACTAATACAAAGTCTTACATTTGTTTAATGCGCTTTTCCTGGTCATCTTGTCTTAATTGGGATTTTATGTAAAAGCTTTTTCTTTGATTTGAAGAAACAATAGTACAACATTTAGGCCTGAAGTCTCCGCTCTGTGCTTTCAAGGTACAGATTTTTTATCTTGTTTCATGTAAGAGTCATTTCTTTAAAAGACAAATTGTTGCCTATCAATTACTTAGGGCAATAGAGCAGATAAATAAAAGATTAATCATCTAAACAGAAAAAATATATATTTAAAAGCCAAATAATAAAAATTCTTTATAAAAACTATAAAATCTACTTTTGTCTATGTTTCTATGTATTATGTGTACATAATACTTGCTAAATAAAGCTAGTTTTAAATAGTTATGATAAAATACAAATGACTTCAAAATTGTCAGTTAAATATAATTCAGACATTTTGACTGTGTATACTGGTCAGACAATTTTATGCTACCTCTGATACATGTTTTAAAGTCAAGAAACTACTGCTTCTTTAATATTTTTGATGCTTAATTTGACTGTAAGCTTATATTTTTAGTTTTGAACCTTTAGATTTTGGGGTGTGAAAGTTGGCCATGGTAAGATCTGGGGACATGTCCTCAGTGCTTTGATCACCAGCTACAGGACAGAGTCAAGCCCAATATGGCACTTCTTCCCTGACTTAGCTTTGCTTCCTGGCCATTCTATGAAGGGTTGGATCCTTCAGACATCATCTTCACAGCTGTCTTCTGTCCTGAGTTCTACACTCGGTATGTAAACTCAGGACCCAGATGGGCCCCGCCCTTCTTAGCTGTCCTGGATGCCATATAGTTACTTAAAACCCAGCATGACTGGGGAAGGCATTAGGAAGGGTGCTTGTGTCATATTTTCAAAATTATTTTCAGTAACTTAAAATCCTAAAATCATATTATATTAAATTAAGTAATAGATAATCATGAAATGTCTGTGTCATTTATAAGTAAAAATATTAAAACATTAATTATTAAAAATAAATTTAAGTTTATATACTTTGACATTTATTTTTAAATGGTATAAAAACCTAAATATATTCTGATTTGCTAATGAAAAATAATTTTTAATGTCTTTCTAAAAACTTATAGGATGGTTTTCATTTACAAATACTGATATAAAACAGTTTGAAATTACTTACTTCCTATGCTTTCACTAAAAAGTAAAGTTACTAAGAGTTAAAATTTTAATTAATATATGTATATTGTATATATGTATTATATATATATTTTCATACTGCTATAAAGATACTAGCTGAGACTGGGTAATTTAAAAAGAAAAGAGGTTAAATTGACTCACAGTTTCTCATGGCTTGGGAGGTCTCAGAAAACTTACAATCAGGCAGAAGGTTAAAGGGAAGCAAGGCACATCTTACATGGTGGCAAGAGAGAGAGAGGAGAAACTGCCACAAATTTTAAAACCATCAGACCTCATGAGAACTCCCTCACTATCATGAGAAGAGTACGTAGGAAACCACCACCATGATCCAATCACTCTCACCACCTCCCTCCCCTGACACATAGAGGTATTAATACAATTAAAGATATGATTCGGGTGGAGGCACAGAGCCAAACAATATCAATATGTAATTAAAACTACCAAATATCAGAAAAAAATATATATACAGAGTATATAAAGAGAAACAAGATATGTTTTTGGTAAAAAAAAAGTTATGAAGACATAAAATGAATATTTATTTTAAAACTAATTTTGTCTATTTTAAAAGTTACTTAAAGATAATTTCAAATTTAAAAATAGATAAAACTAGATTTAAAGAGTAAAAAATAAATGAATACATTTTGTATTAGTTCATTTTCATGCTGCTGATAAAAACATACCCAAGACTGGGAAGAAAAAGAAGTTTAATTGGACTTACAGATCCACATGGCTGGGGAGGCCTCAGAAGCATGGTAAGAAGTAAAAGGCACTTCTTACATGGCAGTGGCAAGAAAAAATGAGAGAAATGCAAAACCAGAAACCCCAGATAAAACCATCAGATCTCATGAGGCTTATTCACTACCATGAGAACAGTAGTAGGGAATGCGCCCCCATGATTCAAATGATCTCCGATGGAGTCCCTCCCACAACATGTAGGAATTACCGGAGTACAATTCAAGATGAGATTTGGGTGGGAACACAGAGCCAAACCATATCATTCCACCCCTGGCCCCTCCAAATCTCATGTCGTCACATTTCAAAATCAATCATGCCTTTCCAACAGTTCCCTAAAGTCTTAATTCATTTCAGCATTAACCCAAAAGTCCACAGTCCAAAGTTTCATCTGAGACAAGGCAAGTCCCTTCTGCTTATGAGCCTTAAAATCAAAAGCAAGCTAGTTACTTCCTAGATACAATGGGGTACAGGTATTGGGTAAATACAGCTGTTCCAAACGGGAGAAATTGGCCAAAACAAAGGTTTTCCAGGGCCCATGCATGTCCAAAATCAATCAGGGCAGTCAAATCATAAAGATCCAAATTGATCTCCTTTGACTCCATGTCTCACATCCAGGTCACACTGATGCAAGAAGTAGGTTCCCATAGTCTTGGGCAGCTCCACCCCTGTGGCTTTGCAGGGTACAGCCTCCCTCCTGGCTGCTTTCACGGGTTGGCACTGACTGTCTGTGGCTTTTCTAGGCACACTGTGCAAGCTGCCAAATTGGCCAGCTCAAATCTTCTCTTGAATTTTACTCCCATAATGTACTATTCTGGGATCTGGAGGATGGTGGATCTCTTCTCACAGCTCCACCAGGCAGTGCCCCAGTAGGGACTTGTGTAGGGGCTCCAACCCCACATTTCCCTTCTGCACTGCCCTAGCAAAGGTACTTCATGAGAGCCCTGCCCCTGCAGCAAACTTCTGCTTAGGCATCCAGGCATTTCCGTACATCCTCGGAAATCTAGGGGAGGTTCCCAAACCTCAATTCTTGACTTTTGTGCACCTGCAGGCTCAACACTGTGTGGAAGCTGCCAAGGCTTGGGGCTTGCACCATCTGAAGCCATGGCCCGAGAGCTACGTTGGCCCCTTTCAGCCATGGCTGGAGTGGCTGGAATGCAGGGCATGAAGTCCCTAGGCTGCATACAGCTTGGGGACCCTGGGACAGCCCACAAAATCACATTTTCCTCCTAGGCTTCTGAGCCTGTGATGGGAGTGGCTGCCATAAAGACCTCTGGCATGCCCTGGAGATATTTTCCCCATTGTCTTGGGGATTAACATGTGGCTCCTCATTACTTTTGCAAATTTCTGCAGCCTGCTTGAATTTCAAAATGAAATTTTTCTTTTTTATCTCAATGTCAGGCTGCAAAATTTTGAAACTTTTATGCTCTGTTTCCCTTTTAAAACTGAATGCTTTCAATGGCACCCAAGTCACCTTTTGAATGCTTTGCTGGTTAGAAATTTATTCCACCAGATACCCTACATAATCTCTTTCAGGTTCAAAGTTTCAGAAATCACTAGGGCAGGGGTAAAATGCCGCCAGTCTCTTTGCTCCAACATATCAAAGAGTCACCTTTGCTCCAGTTCTCAACAAGTTCCTCATCTCCATCTGAGACCACCTCAGCCTGGACCTTATTGTCTATATCGCTATCAGCATTTTGGGCAAAACCATTCAACAAGTCTCTAGGAAGTTCCAAACTTGCCCACATTTTCCTGTCTTCTTCAGCCCTCCAAACTGTTCCAACTTCTGCCTGCTACCCAGTTCCACAGTTGCTTCAACATTTTTGGGTATCTTTTCAGTAGCATCCCACTCTACTGGTACCAATTTACTGTATTAGTCCATTTTCATGCTGCTGAAAAAGACATAGCCAAGACTGGGAAGAAAAAGAAGTTTAATTGGACTTAGAGATCCACATGGCTGGGGAAGCCTCAGAATCATGGCAGGAGGTGAAAGTCACTTCTTACATGGTGGCAGCAAGAGAAAATGAGAGAGATGCAAAAGCAGAAACCCCTGATAAAACCATCAGGTCTCATGAGACTTATTCACTATTGTGAGAACAGTAGTGGAGGAACCACCCCATGATTCAAATTATCTCCCACTGGGTCCCTCCCACAACACGTGGGAATTATGGGAGTACGATTCAAGAAGAGATTTGGGTGGGGACACAACCAAAAAGTATCACATTTATAAGAGATTATAAAAGATTTATAAAAACATTGTGATCAAAAACTGAGATTAAATAAACTCAGTTGTAAATATTTATTAAAATTAGTTTTAGTATTAATAACACACAAACACAAAAATATAATTTTGTTTTCTCTTTTAAATAAAATTTTTTATACTATAAATAAGAAATAGTTAAAAATTTTCATCACCTTTTCAGTAAACTACAAAAAAAAATAGAAGGAGAGACAGATTCTGTCTCATGCTGTCTTTATTAGGTGTTTTGATTGTTTGGAAAACTGAGTCTGCTCTTTATCAAAGAATAAAGGTTTAATGCTTAAAAATCTTTTACTACTTTGGCTAAATAGATGACTATTATTTTATGGTGACCTGTGATCCTATTTTGATTAAGTGTTTCAAGCCTTTTACATATTTGATAGAGGCTTTTCAAAATCAAGTTTCAATTTCAAAATTAATTTTTTTAACCTCAAACTAACTTTGAGATGCTACAGAGGGGCCCCTGCAGCATCCATAAGAGAGATAAATCGTCTGATTTCATATGTTTAACTATATGGAAGGCATTTTCAAATAAAATATGATATTTTACCTTCTTCAGGTTATATTTTATATCTATGCTATTATGTTCCAAAATTTTGTAAGATTCCTAAAATTCCGATATGTCAGTATATGTCAGCAGTCATAATTATGATTACGTTAAATTATCATAGGCCACAGAAATAACCAAATTTTCTTGTCAATTGCATATTTAATCCTGACTACATCTTTCCACAGTTAATTACTTAATTCTGATATATTTTCTAAAAACTCTTCTATAGAAAATAAAATCCTAAGTGTTGTGTCTTCAAAAAAGTTCATAAAAAGGATCAAAAGGACCTGGAAAAGTACTCTTAAATACAGGTTTCTGGCCAGGCATGGTGGCTCACACCTCTAGTCCCATCACTTTAGGAGGCCAAGGCAGGTGGATCACCTGAGGTCAGGAGTTCAAGACTAGCCTGACCAACGTGGTGAAACCCTGTCTCCACTAAAAGTACAAAAATTAGCTGGGTGTGGTGGCAGGTGCCTGTAATTCCAGCTACTCAGGAGGCTGAGGCAGGAGACTCGCTTGAACCCGGGAGGAAAAGGTTGCAGGTAAGCCGAGATCACACCATTGCATACCAGCCTGGGCAACAAGAGCAAAACTTCATCTCAAAAAAATAAATAAATAAAAATAAAAGGTTTCTCATGACTTTAGGATCATATCCTTTAGACTGTTTAATAATTCCCAAAACTCTAATAGAGAAACTGATTTATAAAACTGCTAATCAAAACAGGACAAAAATTAATTGAACACCAAAAAATACTTTGCTAGATTTTCATCCTAAGTCAACCAGTACAAAATTGTTCAGGTGTACAATTTAAATAAACTCCATGGTTCAAGTCAAATTACTTATGATAGCCCATCTAATAAACAATACTATAAACCTAAATTAGAAAACAAATTTAGTATTTAAGGATATAAATCTAATGTTAAGCATAGACTCATAGAGAGCCTGACCAGCCCTTTATTTGGTTTGGATTTGTGTCCCCACCCAAATCTCATGTTAAAATGGAGGAGGGGCATAGTGGGAGGCAATTGGATCATGGGGGCAAATTTCTCCCTTGCTGTTCTCGGATAGTGAGTTCTCATGAGATCTGATGTTTTAAAAGTGTGTGGCACTTCCCCACATGCTCTCTCTCTCTCCTGCCACCATGTGAAGAATCTCTTTGCCTCCTCTTCCCCTTTGGCCAAGATTGTAAGTTCCCTGGGGCCTCCCAGTCATGCTTCCTGTTAAGTATGCAGAACTGTGAGTCAATTAAACCTCTTTTGTTCATAAATTAACCAGTCTCAGGAAATTCTTTATAGCAGTGTGACAATGGACTAATGGTACCAAAACTGCTATATAGACACCTGAAAATCTGGAAGCAACTTTGCAACTGGTTAACAGAGAGAGGTTGGAACAGTTTGGAGGGCTCAGAAGAAGACAGGAAAATATGGGAAAGTTTGGAACTTCCTAGAGACTTGTTGAATGGTTTTGACCAAAATGCTAACAGTGATGTGGACAATGAAGTCCAGGCTGAGGTGGTCTCAGATGGAGATAAGGAACTTACTGGGAACTGGAGTAAAGATCACTCATTCTATGCTTTAGCAAAGATGGGAAGCATTTTTCCCCTGCCCAGAGGTCTCTGGAACTTCAAACTTGAGAGAGAGATGATTTAGGGAACTGGCAGAAGAAATTTCTAAGCAGCAAAGCACTCAAGATGTGACCTGGCTGTTTCTAAAAGTATATGCTCATATGTGTGAAAAAGAGATTATCTGAAACTGGAACTTATATTTAAAAGGGAAGCAGAGCATAAAAAATGCCTGGAATGGTGAAGGTACATGTTTGCAGAGCTCACTCCTGCTTTTGGGATGTGATAAGATCAATGGAAGCCTGCAAACTTGAATGGCCTTGCTCTGGGAGTCATACTCATAAAATATGATGATGTATTGTTCTAAGTATTAGTGACTGAATGGGAATCTAGCAATGTGTCAGTATATTTTAAGTTGTACATTCTTTTACTGTAAGGGATCTCTGAAGACCAGGGGGTGGATTGTGACATGGTAAAATATATATTTGGTCTTTGCCTCTTGCATACAACTCCAAAGATCCTTGGACTCTCCAAATTGGTGAATCTTTTTGTATGCTAATGAGCTAACTAACAGCTGGCAGCCCTTAGGTAGCTTCAGGATGGAGGCTGGTCACTGGAAAGACCAAGGCAGAATTAGAGGGTTGGACTTTCATTTCCACCCCCCAACCTCTGGGGAGTAAACAGATGCTAAAGGTTAAGTTGATCACCAATTGCCAATGATTTACTCAATTATGGCTAGTAATGAAGCTCCCATAAAAACTCCAAAAAACAGGGATAAGGGAGTTTCTGAATAGCTGAACACTTGGAGCTTCTTGAAGAGCACTGCATCTGGAGAGGGCATGAAAGCTCTGCACTCTTTTCCATGCCTTGCCCTGTGCATCTCTTCATTGGTATCTTTTGCCATATCGTTTGTAATAAACTGGTAAATATAAAGGAGTCATGTCATACACCTTAAATATATACAATAATTAATTAATGAGAAATCAGAGAATATAGGTAACTTTTCAATATTGTCTGCATTACTGATTTGATATGTGTCTAATTCTGATTTTAAACTATATTCAGGGAATTTTGACAGGAATACAGCCCAGAAAGAGTAAAAAATTTAAAAATAAGATGCAAATTTTAAACCATGTATATTCTCAGGGGTTAAGCTTGTAACCCATCGAAAAACAGAGATTATAATGAAAGAAACAAATTATAGGACTGATTCATTCCATTTGTCATATTAGATCTCTTGATACCTATTCACCTAAATTTACTTTCTGAGTAATAAGATAAACTGAATTTAATTTAAATTAAAGCTGTAAGCATCTATTATTTTCCTACCTTCATTTTTGTCAAAGTTATATATGTCTGTAAATGTAAAAGTCAAATAGTTTCACAGTGTTGCTATGAAGAAACCTGCCGCTACAATTCTTCCTCCCTAAAAGTAACTACTTCCAATTATTGTATCTAATGTTTAAAATTTACTTACTAAAGAGCACTAAATAACGTGTTTATTGTTATTTATCTTTGAATATATAGATGTTAAGCTATAAATTTTCCTCTAAACATGACTTTAGCAGCATTGCAAAAGTTTTCCCCCCAAATATAACATTTTAACAAGCGTTATAAAAAAATAGAGGAAAATATTCAAAAGACCAGTGGTACACTGAACCCATGAAGTCAGATAAATTCAACTACCTAATTATTTTTAAAAAGAGATTCTCATTTAATCTATGGAGAACTCACGCATTCACATTTACTCTCAGAATACCTACCATGTGCTAGGCATTCAATAATTTTATAAAAAGAAAAACAATACTTTTTCTTTCACTGAAGTCGTTGTTGGATTGCTCAAACAAGCAAACTAATACAATTTCAATTCAAAGCAACATTTATTAAATGACTAGAAATGTACATCTTCATGATTCATCAATTGTTATTGGAATTAAGATCTCATTATTGTTATCTAACTGTAAATACTATAGGTCAACATGCAAAAGAGAAATAAAAATAATATCAGCTACTTCTTACGTGGTTAACTTCAGAGCTCTTTACCAGTTGTTAGGAATATGGTTTAACATTAGGTTCAATAGTGTAACGGATAATCTATGAAAAACAAAAGTGTGCCTTGAGATGTGGTTCTGATTCTATTTCACTGACACTAGTTCTTCATTTTCCAATGGGAAATTACACTTTTATGCTTTCTGGAAGTACTCTTAGAGGTCATCTAGTCCAATGTCTCACCATATCCAACTACGACATACCTAACTAACTTTTGTTTGAACAAATTCAGGACAGAGACCTAACTACTACACAAGGAAGTCGGCTCTATTTTTGGAAAATTATAATATTCAGAAATATTGTTAGAATGTGAGACCACCTTACATTCTCAGTATTTATCACAACAAAGAAGATAATGATGATGATTGATAGATAATAGATAAATAGATAGATAATAGATTGTTTTCTGAGTGAACAAATGAATGGACAAATGAAACCAAAATGTGTCTCCCTATTATTTCAATGCATTTGTTTTATTTTTTTCCCATTCTGAAGCTGTATAACTAATTCTAGTCCTTCCTCTGTTTGATGATATTTTAAATATTTGCAGATAATACTGTTAGTCCTAGGTCTTCTCTTTGTCAAGTACATGTTTAAGTTTCTAATGACAAAGTATGAATTATGCTCCTCTCCTCTCTGAGACAGAGATAAAAGTGCAAGAAAGTAATCAAATTATCAGCTGTTAATTAATTTATTAATGTATTGTTCTGTAAAGTACAGCTTAGACCTGAGGCTAAAATGCTCTTTTCACTCTTTCCTCTCATTTGAGGCCTTTGGAACTACATTTTAGCCTGTTTGGGTTTGCAGAGCATTCAGTAACCCAAGCAGCCTTATCTTGGCCTGCTTTATATTCCAGCAAGCCTAATATGGATTTGGGCCGCCACATTAACTCAGTGTTACAAATAAAAGAGGACCAGTGAAAACCAAACTGACGTGGCCTCACCAATCAAATAAGTCACTTCTCATCCTACGGAAAAGACCTAGTGAAAGGTGGTGAGAAGGCAACAACAGCTTCCTACTAGAAGTTCCTAATCTGACATGTCTTTTAGATCTTTCCCTATTTGCATCAACTTCTCTGGAAATTCTAGTTTGCTAACTATTTTTAATGGAGGACCCAAATCTGAGCACAGTTTTTCAGATACAATACTATTCTTTAGGAATAGAGAAGTGTACTTCCACTGTGAAAAAAAAAATTCCCTTTATTTTAAAACTTACAGTCAAACATTTTTGCATTTATTACTATTATAGTGCATCTTACAAATTGTATAATCTTCTCCTCCAATTTTTTTAAAAAAACTTTTGTGTATATTTCTATAAGTTTTATCACATGTATAGATTCCTATAATCACCATCACAATCAAAATACAGATTAGCTCTATCACCTCAAAAAATTCCTTTATGCTATACCTTTCTGAACACACTTTTTTGTGCGTTGATGTCTGTGTTTAACCTTGTATCTGGAAACTTTGCTAAACTCGTTTTATGAGTTTGATGGGGGTGGGGGGTTCTTTGATTTTAGATTCCTTGGGAGAATTATGTTGTTTGTGGATATAGATGGTTTTATTTATTTCTTTCCAGACTTCATGGTTTTCTTTCCTTGCCTTGCCTTTTGCATTTGCTAGGTTTTAGTATGATGTTGAATAAGAGTGGATATTTGGCATCTTTGCCTTTTTCCTCATCTTATGTGGAAAGCATTTAGTCTTTCACCATTAAGTGTTACATTAGCTGTAGGTTTTGAGGGGTGCCCTTTCAGGTTGAAGAAGTTTCTTTCTATTTATAGTTTCCTGATTTTTTTTCTAGAATGAATGTGAAATGTTGTCAAATGCATTTTTTGCCTCAATTAAAATGATCATATGGTTTTGCTTATTCTGTTAATGTGGATTACTTTGCTTGGTTTGCAAATATCGAACCAGCCTTTCATTCCCAAGATAAAACCTAATTAGTCACAATATATTAGTCTTTTCATAGATTTGTGGACTTAATTTGCTATTGTTTTGTTGAAGACATATGCATTGATGTTCATGAGGGATATTAGTTTGCACATTTTCTTGTATTGCCTTTGTGTGATTTTGGTATCATGGTTAATTCTGGCTTCATAAAATGATTTGGGAAGTGTCTTTTTGTCTTCTATTTTCTAGAAGAAATTATGTAGAATTGGCATTATTTCTTCATTAATTTTTAAGAGAATTCTCCAGTGAAAAATCTTGGCCAGAATCTTTTTTTTTTTTGGACAGGGTCTTCCTCTGTCGCCCAGGCTGGAGTACAGGGTGCGATTTCAGCTCACTGCAACCTCCATTTCCTGGGTTTGAGCAATCTCCTACCTCAGCCTCCCCAGTATCTGGGGCTGCAGGTGCACGCCACCATGCCCAGCTAATTTTTGTATTTTACGGTAGAGACAGGGTTTCACCATGTTGGTCAGGCTGGTCTTGAACTCCTGACCTCAGGTAATCTGCCCACCTTGAGCTCCCAAAATGTTGGGATTACAGACGTGAGCCACCATGCAGTGTTGGCCTGAATATTATTATTTTGAACTGTTTTTAACTGTGAATTCAGTTTAGGACTGAATAGTTATAGGACTATTCAATTTATTTCATTTGGGGTGAGTTTTGGTAGTATGTAATTTTCAAGAAATTGATCCATTCATCTAAGTTGACAGATTTATGTACATAGACTTTCCTAGTATTCCCTTGTTAATACTAAAATGTCTGCAGAGTCTATAGTAATATTCGCTCTCTCATTCCTGATATTGGTAATTTGTGTCTTCACTTTCATTTTTATTTATGAGGCTTGATAGAAGTTTGTCAGTTTTTTTCTTAGAGCTTTTAGAATCTCTTTAATCTCAGTCTTTTGCAATTTGATGATGATGTGCCTTTGGTGTGGTACTATTTTTATTTAGTATGCTGTGCACTTGGTGAGCTCTTTAAATCATAACACCGGTCCTTTTGTTCTCATAATATTTTAAAATTTGTTGGGATGATTTCTCTTTTCTGTTTTCTCTTTCTGGAACTGTTATGTCAGATTTTAGACTTTGTGTCTTCTAATTTTCTCATTCTTTCTATTCTATTTTCCACCTTCCTCTCAATTTTCTTGGAGATTACCTCATCTTTATTTTCCTTTCATTGTGTTTAGTGTTTCACTTTGGCTATCATGTTCTTAATTTCCAAGAGCTCTTATTTGTTCTCTCAATGTTCCTGTGTAATAGCACCTTCTTTTTATTTAATAGATTCAGTGTCTTGTCCTCTCTAAGGGTTTTAATGATAAAATTTGGAAAGATTTTTCTCCCATCCTACTCTCTGCTCCCAAAATTTCTTTTTCCTAATGTATCGGCTTCTATCTTTTAGGTTAGAAGTTTTCTTCAGAGATTGCATAATCTTTGGTTATCTGCTCATATTTAAGAGTGTGAACTAAATACTGAAGAAGCCCTGAGAATGTGGATTGAGCTTGTCAACTTTGAGCACACTGTAAAGTATTTGGTTTGGTTGTTTTTTGGGGGGAACACTGGTTTCAATATGTTTGGGGCTTTCTTCTTGAGCTGGTTAGATTCCACAGAGAAGGATCCTGCAATATCCTGCCTGGTAACTGAAGGCCTGGCTGCCAGCCTCTAGGAACAAGTTGAAGGAAGAGTTGATATTGCAGCTTTCTCACTGAATCCATCTGTTCTTAAAGTAGTTTTTTCCACCCTTAACTGTACCTGGGTTACCTAGTCCAAAGCAACTTTGAAAAACCCTCTCCAGTGAATAAAATCCCAGTATTCTGCTGGAGTAAGGGTGGGAGATTTGCATGGCTATCTGAAGTGAGGAGAGAGTATCTGGAAATGTGATTAACTTTTAAACCAATACTCTTTTTTAGACAACTTGAGTCTCTTTTTGTTTGTTTGTTTGCTTTTTGAGACAGAGTCTTGCTCTGTTGCCCAGGCCAGAGTGCAGTGGCACAGTCTCGGCCCACTGCAGCCCCTGCCTCCTAGGTTCAATTGATTCTCCTGCGTCAGCTTCCCGAGTAGCTGGGATTACAGGCATGTGCCACCACACCTAGTTAAATTTTGTATTTTTAGTAGAGTTGGGGTTTCACCATGTTGGCCAGGCTGGACTCCAACTCCTGACTGCAAATGATCTGCCTGCCTCGGCCTCCCAAAGTGCTGGGACTACAGGTGTGAGCCACCGCACCCGGCCAATTCTGTCTTACAGAGGTACCTGGTGACTTTTCAGGTTGTGTCAGTGTAAATTGGATTGGATTTCAGCTTTTACCACTGCCAATTTATATTTCTGATTTCTCAGTGGACCAAGACACCATTTTCATTCTGCATTTCTGCTTACAAAATTTTGTCAATTTTTTTTCCTCTAACATTCTCCCAACATTCATTTAGTTTTGGGAGAGAGGAACGGTTTAAAAATATTCCTTAGTTGTCTTTTTAACAGGACTTCTGGAGATAGGAAAAGTAGCTGTGTATGTTGTATTAGCTAGTTTTACCTAAAGCCTTCTCATTTTACTTCATTTTTAATTCTACTATGTTTTCAGAGTAAGTAGCCAAAATAATACTTATTTTTATCACTATTATTCGATAGTTACTCTGTTACTATTATTATTCATTGTAATTGTTATTTTTCTAATCTCCACTTCACAATAAACAACCCCTCAATGAGCTTCAGAAATCTTCTTTTTGTTGCCCTAAAGCATTTTTAAATATTCTTAAATCTATAAAACATAATCTATTGAGACATCATTAATAGATGATACTTACTAATCATTTAACATGTGCGAGAATCTGTACTAGGTAATGAGAATACTGAATTAAAAGACAAACTTGCTTTCTAAGATTTCACATTCTAACAGAGAAGACATCCAAGTATGTGTGCATTTAAATGTTATACATGGTAAATGTTATGCCAGAAGTAGATTTAGTATTCTAAGGGATATATAAATGAGACCTAATCCCACTAACTTATGCTAAAACCAACAAGTAAAGGACAAACAGGATCAGGGTCAATAGGGTATTCCAGACAGATGGCACGGCTTTGGCAAAGCATGGCAGTATCAATTAAGCCAATACATTAGGAAAATTGATTTCAAAGGCTATAAATCCCCACTTTTTAAAATTTGACTGAGTTTTTTCTTTAGACATCTCAAATGATTACACCACCTGGGTGAGAAGAGCATAAATCTAGTATTTTTACTGTAATTTTTTTGTAGGAGAAAATTAAGATACAATCAAGCCAGTAGGAGAGCTAGAACTAGAACTGAAATTTTGGTTTTCTGACTGTTATCTGAATGGTTAATTATTGAATAATTCTGACTTTGCATTCTGAAACTGTTAGTTCCTTAGCTGTCTTACTTTTTTCAGTGTTGCATATAATTACAGTAATAACTAACATTCATCATAAGGCTTACAATGTGCCAGGAACAATGCTAAAACTTTGCATAATTATCTCCTTAAAAATCTTTAAAACAGATGAGTATTCTGAGACTTAAAGAGGTGAAGAAAGTTTCCCAGGACCACTCAGCTACAAGAAGTGGAAAGAGTTTGAAGAGAGGTCAATGCTTCTAGTCAATATGCTACACTACAAAGGTAATATATTAGTTAAATGTAAAATCTAAAATTCCTCAATTTCACTTTAAAGCACCTCAGAGTCTGGTCCAGCCATACTTACATACCTCAGCCAATATGAATTCCTACTAGTGTTCAAAGCAATTTAGGCCATATTTGCTCATGAACATTTCATTCTCATTCTGCATTTTCTTATTCAACAAAAAATTTAGTAAGCAGTAACTATGTGCCAAGCACCATATAAGTTATGGCTTTAAAGAAATAAAAGATGTCTATTTAATGCCTTTTCCCTTAAACAGTTCACAGTTAAGAAAGAATAAAATCAATGACTCTAATAATGCATATATGGTGCTTCAACTAAGGTAAATCCTGGAATCCAGAAAAACATTAGAAGAAAACGACTAAGAATTAATTGTTTCAGGGATGTGGGATGTTTCAAAAGGAAGTGATGCTTAATGTAAATAAATCCTAAGGAATAAGAAAAGGTCAGCAAGACAAAAACAAACATAAATGAGGGGGCAATGGCATTAAAGACAGAACGGACCACATTTTAAGATGCTTGAAAGAGTCTGTCTCTTTCTATCTAAACAGTAGAATTTAAGACTAAATTTAACCAAAGATGACTGTTTAAAAATCACTACTTCAGAGAAGCTTTTTTTGACAACCCCCAGTTTTGGTAAATTGCCTGTTTCAGATTCCCATAGCACGCTTCACTAAAGATTGTATCTATCTTGCTCACACTGCTCCCCCAGCATTTAAGAAATAATAGATGTTCACAAAGTACCTATTCAGCAAATGAATAAGTGGTGAATAAACATGTGACAAAACTACCAATGCCTCAGTATAGATGAAATGATTGAAGGGTATATTTGGGATGTGGCGGGGATGACCAATAAGCACTAAGTGCCTTTATGCCATGAAAATAACTCTAAAAATTATCTTGAAGGTAATGGTGAGCCTTTTAATGAGTTTAAGTAGGCAAACCCCGATCCTGGTTTACATTTTAGAAAGAGTACTCTGGCAGCTCAGGGGTGAGTGAATTGGTTTTTGGATGGTTGAGGTGAGGGGAAGAAAAAGACCAGTTAAGAAATGGTTACAATAGTCCAGGTGAAGAGAAAGAAAAGAAAGGGCAGATTTTGAATTCCTTCAGAGAAAGAATCTACCTAACTTGCTGATTAATTGGTTCTGAGGTTGGAATAAGGAAGTTGAGGATGATTGTCAGGTTGTTATGCTATGAAAGACAAAAACATTTTGAAGAGAATATAGTATATTTAGTTTGATACATATCAAGTTTGAGATATTTATAAGACAAATGAGCAGAGATGTCTACCAGGATGCAATGTCTACAACACTAAACAGAGGTTAAGGTATACATTTCAGCTATAGATATGGAAGTCATCAGTATGTAAAGCAGCAATTCTCAACATTGTCTTCTTATTATGTTTACTTGGAATGTTTTTTGAAAATATGCAAGCCTGGGTTCTATCTCCAAAGATTTTATTTAGTGCTTCTGAACTAAGTTTGGGGATTCAATGTTATTAAAAACCTACACATTTGATTCTGATGCATAGTCACTATTAAGAACCACCAACAGTCAATTTAAATCATGGACATAGATCAGATTTGTTTTTTTCAAACAGGCTGCACACCTTGAGGAAGATTCAGACAAAATTATCAGAAAGATTATGATAATAATAACTGCAATTTATTGAGAAGCTATGCCAGGAACTGTGCTAATGATGTTACATATATTATTTCTAATGGAAAGGAAACCAGAAGGAAGTACAATGAAACCAATGAAAGTCAAGTCACAGAGAACAAAAACGAGTGAATCCTGCACCTTCAACTGAAGTATCCAGGCTCTCTCATTGAGACTGACTAGGCAGTTGGCATGACCCACGGAGAGCGAGAAAAAGCAGGATAGAGTGACAGCCGACCCGTGAACCACACAGAGCAAGGGAAGCTCCCACCCCCAGCCAAGGGAGGAGGTGAATGATTGTACTACCGTGCCTGAGAAACCACACTCTTCCCATGGATCTGTGAAACCTGAAGATCAGGAGATCCCCTCATGAGCCCATGCCACCAGTGCCTTGGGACCCAAGCACAGGGCTGTGCAGACTCTCGGCAGGCTCAGGTTGTGACCACGGGCAGCAGGCTGGAGAGTGCCTAAGACGAACTGGGGGGAAGGGACAGCCACCATCACTGCAGCACCAGTCGGCCGCTTTCCCCTACCAGTGCTAGGGATACTGAGTAGTTTGGACCTGGAGGAATTCCCCACAGTGCAGTCCAGCAGCTGTGGCAGATTGTGGCCAGACTGCTTCTTTAGGCTGGATTTGGATCCATCCCTCCTCACCAGGCAGGGCATCCCTGTGGGAATTTCAGCAACTCCATCCAGGGGTTTACAGAGAAAAATCTGATCTCCCTGGGATGGAGGCCCTGTGGGGAGGAGAGGATGCAGTCTTGTGGGTTCAGTGGACTTAGTCTTTCCTGCCTGCTGGCTCTGAAGAGTCCAGGCAGACCAGACAAAGGGGATTTTCCCCAGAGCAGTGCACCGGCTCTGCCAAGGGGTAGCCAGAATGTTTCTTTAGGTGAGTCCCTGATCCCATGCCTCCTGACTTGGGGAGACCCCCCAACAGGGGTCGCCAGACACCTTGTACAGGAGCTTTCTGGCCAGCATCAGGTTGGTGCTCCTCTGGGACAGAGCTCCCAAAGGAAGGAGTAGGCAGCCATCTTTGCTGTTCTGCAGCCTCCACTGGTGACACCTCCAAGTGTGGAAGGGATTTAGGCAAATAGGATCTGGAGAGGACCCCCAGCAAACCACAGCAGCCCTATGGAAGAGGGGCCTGACTGTTAAAAGAAAAGCAAAGAAACAGCAACAACAACAGCAACATCAACAGAAAAGAACCCCACAAAAACACCATCCAAAGGTCAGCAGCCCCAAAGGTCAAAGGTAGATAAGCTCATGAAGATGAGAAAGAACCAATGCAAACATCCTGAAAACTCAAAAAACCAGAGTGCCTCTCTCCTCCAAATGATCTCCAGCAAGGGCATAGAACCAGGCTGAGGGTGAGATGGATGAACTGACAAAAGTAGGCTTCAGAAGGTGAGTAATAACAAATTTCGCCAAGCTAAAGGAGTATGTTCTAACCCAATGCAAAGAAGTGAAGAACCATGATAAAACATTACAGGAGCTGTTAACCAGAATAAACAGTTTAGAGAGGAACATAAATGACCTGATGGAGGTGAAAAGCACAACAGAATAACTTCACAATGCAACCACAAGTATCAATAGCTGAATAGACCAAGTGGAGAAAAGAATCTCAGAGCTTGAAGACTACCTTGCTGAAATAAGACAGGCAGACAAGACTAGAGAAAGAGGAATGAAAAGGAACAAACAAAACATCCAACAACTACAAGGATTATGTAAAAAGACCAAACCTATGACTGATTGGAGTACCTGAAAGAGATGGAAAGAATGGAACCAAGTTGGAAAACATACTTTAGGATATCATCAAAGGGAAATTCCCCAAGCTAGCAAGACAGGCCAACATTCAAATTCAGGAAATCCAGAGAACCCCAGTAAGATAATCCATGAGTAGATCAACCACAAGACACATAGTCATCAGATTCTCCAAGGTCGAAATGAAGGAAAAAATGTTAAGGGAAGCCAGAGAGAAAGGCCAGGTCACCTACAAAGGGAGTCCATCAGACTAACAGCAAACCTCTCAGTGGAAACCCTATAAGCCAGCAGAGACTGGGGGCCAATACTCAACAGTCTTAAAGAAAAGAATTTCATATCTGGCTAAACCATGCTTCATAAGTGAAGGAGAAATAGAACCCTTTTCAGACATGCAAATACTGAGGGAATTTGTCACCACGTGGCCTGCCTGCCTTGTAAGAGCTCCTGAAAAAAGCATGAAATATGGAAGGGAAATCATTAACAGCCACTACAAAAACACACTGAAGTATACAGACCAATGACACTATAAAGCAACTACACTAACAAGTCTACAAAATAACCAGCTAGCATCATGATGACAGGATTAAATTCACACATAACGATATTATTCTTGAATTAAATGGGCTAAATGCCCAAATCAAAAGACACAGAATGGCAAACTGGATAAAGAGTCAAGACCTTGGCTCATGCCTGTAATCCTAGCACTTTGGGAGGCCAAGGTGGGCAGATCACCTGAGGTCAGGAGTTCAAGACCAGCCTGATCAACATGGTGAAACCCCATCTCTGCTAAAACTACAAAAATTAGCTGGGCGTGGTGTCACATGCCTGTAATCTCAGCTACTTGGGAGGCTGAGGCAGGAGGATTGCTTGAAACTGGGGGCAGAGGTTGCAGTGAGCCAAGATCACTCCACTGCGCTCCAGCCTGGGTGACAGAGCAAGACTAGGTATCAAAAAAGAAAAAAAAAAAAAAAAAAGAGTCAAGACCCATTGGTGTGCTGTATTCAAGAGATCCATCTCACATGCAAAGATACAGATAGGCTCAAAATAAAGGGATGGAGGAAAATTTACCAAGCAAATGGAAAGCAGAAAAAAGCAGGAGTTTAAATCCTAGTTTCTGACAAAAGAGACTTTAAACCAACAAAGATCAAAAAAGACAAAGAAGGGCACTATATAATGGTAAAGGGTTCAATTCAACAAGAGGAGCTAATTATCCTAATTATATATGCCCCCAATACAGGAGCACTCAGATTCATAAAACACATTCTTGGAGACTATGAAGAGACTTAGACTCCCACACAATAACAGTGGGAGATAATAACACCCTGCTGTCAATATTAGACAGATCATTAAGACAGAAAATCAACAAAGATATTCAGGACTTGAAGTCAGCTCTGGATCAAGTGAACTTGATATTTATCTACAGATCTTTCCACCCAAAAACAATAGAATATACATTCTTCTCAGCACTACATGGTGCTTACTCTAAAATTGATCACATAAGTGGCAGTAAAACACTCCTCATCAAATGCAAAAGAACTGAAATTACAACAGTCTCTCAGACCACGGCACAATCAAATTAGAACTCAAGATTAAGAAACTCACTCAAAACTACACAACTACATGGAAATTGGACAACCCACTCCTGAATGACTTCTGGATGAATAATAAAATTAAGGCAGAAATCAAGAAGTTCTTTGAAACTAATGAGAACAAAGAAAGCATACCAGAATCTCTGGGACGCAGCTAAAGCAGTGTTAAGAGGGAAATTTATAGCACTAAATGCTCCCATCTAAATGCTAGCAATATCTCAAACCCACATCCTAACATCACAACTAAAATAACTATTTACAGAGAACCAAGAGCAAACAAACCCCAAAGCTAGCAGAAGACAAGAAATAAGCAAGATCAGAGCAGAAATGAAGGAGAGAGAGACACAAAAAAACCCTTCAAAAAAATCAACGAATCTAGGAGGTGATTTTTTTAAAAATTAATAAAATAGATAGACCACTAGCTAGACTAATAAAGAAGAGAGAAAAATCAAATAGACACAGTAAAAATTATAAAGGGGATATCACAACTGACCCCACAGAAATACAAACAACCATCAGAGAATACTATAAACACCTCTATGCAAATAAACTAGAAAATCTAGGAGAAATGGATAAATTCCTGGACACATACACCCTCCTCACAATGGCCCACAAAGAAGTTGATTCCCTGAAGAGACCAATAACAAGTTCTGAAATTGAGGCAGTAATAAATAGCCTCCCAACCAAAACAGCCCAGGACCAGATGAATTTACAGCTGAATTCTACCAGAGATACAAAGAGGAGTTGGTACCATTTCTTCTGAAACTATTCCAAACAATTGGAAAGGAGGAACTCCTCTCTAACCCATTGTATGATGCCAGCATCATCCTCACACCAAAACCTGGGAGAGATACAACAAATAAAGAAAACTTCAGGCCAATATCCCTGATGAATATCAATACAAAAATCTTCAAGAAAATGCTGGCAAACTGAATCCAGAAGCACATCAAAAAGCTTATCCACCACAATCAAGTCCACTTCATCTCTGGGACGCAAGGGTGGTTCAACGTATGCAAATCAATATACATAATTCATCACATGAACAGAACTAAAGACAAAAACCACATGATTATCTCAAGAGATGCAGAAAAAGGACTTTGATAAAGTTCAACATCCCATTATGTTAAAAACTCTAAATAAACTAGATTTGAAGGAACATACCTCAAAATAATAAAAGCCATTTATGACAAACTCACAGCCAATATCATACTGCATGGGCAAAAGCTGGAAGCATTCCCCTTGAAAACTGGCACAAGACAAGGATGCTCTTTTACCACTCCTATTCAAATAGTATTGGAAGTTCTGGCCAGGGCAATCAGGCAAGAGAAAGAAATAAAGGGTATTCAAACAGAAAAAGAATAAATCAAATTGTCTTTGCCCATGACATGATCCCATACCTAGAAAACCCCATCATCTCAGCCCAAAAGCTTCTTCAGCAGATAAGCAACTTCAGCAAAATCTCAGGACAAAAAGCCAACATGCAAAAATCACAGGCATTCCTATACACCAAAAACAGATAAGCATAAAGCCAAATCATGAATGAACTCCCATTCACAATTGCTACAAAGAGAATAAAATACCTAGGAATACAGCTAACAAGGAATGTGAAGGACCTCTTCAAGGAAAACTACAAACCACTGCTCAAGGAAATCAGAGAGGAATCAAACAAATCAAAAAACAATCCACACTCATGGATAAGGAGAATCAATATCACAAAAATGGCCATACTGCCCAAAGTAATTTATAGATTCAATGATTAAACTACCATTGATATTCTTCACAGAATTAGAAAAAACTATTTTAAAATTCATATGGAACCAAAAAAGAGCTGGTATAGTCAAGACAATCCTAAGCAAAAAAGAATAAAGCTGGCAACATCACCCTACCCAACTTCAAACTATAATACAAGGCTACAGTAACCAAAACAGCATGGAATTGGTACAAAAACAGACACATAGAACAATAGAACAGAATAGAGAACTCAGAAATAAGACCATACATTTACAATTGTCTGATCTTCAACAAACCTGACAAAAACAAGCAATGGAGAAAGGATTCCCTATTTAATAAATGGTGCAGAAAATTGAAAATGGACCTTTTCCATTTCCTTTGTATCTTATACAAAAATTAACCCAAGATGGATTAAAGACTTAAATATAAAACCAAAAACTATAAAAACCCTAGAAGAAAATCTAGGCAATACCATTCAGGACATAGGCACAGGCAAAGATTTCATGACAAAAATATCAAAAGCAATTGCAACAAAAGCAAAAATTTACAAATGGGATCTAATTAAACTAAAGAACTTCTGCACAGCAAAAGAAACTATCATCAGAGAAAACAGACAACCTACAGAATGGGAGAAGATTTTTGCAATCTATCCATCTGACACAGACCTAGTATCCAGAGTCTACAAGAAACTTAAACAAATTAACAAGAAAAAAAAAAACCCATCAAAAAGTGGGCAAAGGACATGAACAGACACTTCTCAAAAGAAGATATGTAAGCAGCTAAAAAACACATTTAAAAAAAGCTTCATATCACTGATTATTAGAGAAATGCAAATTAAAACCACAATAAGATACCATCTCATGCCAGTCAGAATGGTGATTATTAAGAAGTCAAGAAACAACAGATGCTAGCGAGGCTGTGGAGAAATAGGAACACTTTTACATTTTTTGGTGGGAATGTAAATTAGTTCAAACATTGTGGAAGAGAGTGTGGCAATTCCTCAAAGACCTGGAACCAGAAATACCATTTGACCCTATTACTGGGTATATACCCAAAGGAATATAAATCATTCTATTATAAAGATCCATGCATGAATATGTTCATTGCAGCACTATTCACAATATCAAAGGCATGGAATCAACCCAAATGCCCATCAATGATAGACTGGATAAAGAAAATATGGTACATAGACACCCTGGAATACTATGTGGCCATAGAAAGGAATTAGATCATGTCTTTTACAGGGATATGGATGGAGCTGGAAGCCATTATCATCTGCAAACTAATGCAGGAACAGAAAACCAAATACCACATGTTCTCAACACATGGACACAGGGAGGGGAAAAACAAACACTGGGGTCTGCTGCGGGGTGTGCGAGAAGAGGGAGGGCATCAGGAAAAATAGCTAATGCATGCTGGGCTTAATACCTAGGTGATGGGTTGATAGGTGCAGCAAACCACCTTGGCACACATTTACCTATGTAACAGACCTGTGTATCCTGCACGTGTACCCCAGAACTTAAAATAAAAGTCACAATTCTTCCATTAAGTCTTTCACAGTAGTTTCAGTTTACCTTCATGTCTTTAGTCTCAATTTGGCATTTAGAATATACTAATTTATACATAGCTATCTAATTCAGGTGTCTCTACTCTAAACAGTATGAAACAGTAGTTAAGACCAACAGCTGTAGAGCTAGACTTTCTGGGTTTGAAACTCAAATCGTCCTATCCTTTGCTGGCAATTTTGATCTTGGGCAAGCTACTAAATTTCTTTTTCAGTATACTATATATACTTAAGGTAGAATTTATACGTATGTATAGACACACATACATACTAAAATTGTGTTTACATAGGATGTATAGTATGTGTGTGTATATATATATGCATATACACACAAATATACACATACATATTTGTAGCTTTTACCTAGTTCAGTGGGGATAATTATAATAACCAATGTTTATTAAGCTAGGCACTGTATCAAACACTCTAGGCACTGTTTGAAGTTTTAATTTATTAATTTATTTGATTTTCATTACAACTCTAGAGATTAACATGTTAGTGTCCTCATTTCACAGATGAA
Organism: Hylobates moloch; assembly: GCF_009828535.3. Taxonomy (NCBI): domain Eukaryota; kingdom Metazoa; phylum Chordata; class Mammalia; order Primates; family Hylobatidae; genus Hylobates; species Hylobates moloch. The sequence continues at coordinate 80,902,877 of NW_026652276.1, forward strand.
AACACTGAAGAAAAGAGAGATTAAGTAACTTTCCTAAGATAAAAATTGCCAGTAAAGTGGAAGGTATGGGATCGTAACACAGGAGTCCCGCTCTGGAACCCTAGCTCCTTGCTACTGTGGTATACAGCTTTCCTCCATGTTATACAGTAGCCTCAATAAATTCTTATGAGATTAAATTAAATTTGGGGAAAAAAATGAGTGGGATAATGACATACATTTATACGCCACACATCATAATATGCTTCACTGGAACCAGTCTCTGTTACCTTTTAGAAAGAGCAGTTTCTTGGAGGAATATTAAATTCTCCTTTAACTTATTCTTCTTATTAATCTTCCCGGATTGCCATTTTTAAAAGTCTTAAGGTGAAGAAAGGGTCCTTTTCCTCTAAATGCCTTTTATTTGCTTTTTGAGAAAGAAAACCATGTTTAAATGCTTAAACATTTTTAGAGCAACTCGAAACCCAATGATATTCAAGGTTTCTTTCAGAAATGGGACTATGATTCTAAAACAAGCACTGAAAATTTGTTGGGTTCCTACCAGGTGAATGGCTCTTTCCTAGGCAATGTGAAGTTGCAAAGATTAATAAGTACAACTTCACAGGAACTTCTAGAAAATACGACTTTCAAATAATGTAGATTTATACAGGAAGTACAGAGTATTCTCAGTTATATGAGTCTCCTATTGTTCTAAAAATAGAGTCAGATGAGCACCTGTGTCTGGTTTTATTTTAACTCTCCCTGTAGAATTCCAGGAGTTTTACTTCTGACATACTTTTTATGGATCATTTATACTAAGTGAGAGTAATGAGCTCCAATTTTTTCACAATTATCATGTACAAATGACGTCTTCCTGCATCTGATACCAAAAGTCACATCCCAGCTGTCACATCTAAGGGAAATCTGCTCTTGGAAGGTATCCAGCTTTTTTACTAACCTCAGGCAATACTAAAATGCCTCTGGTGTATGGAGTAGAAGAAGGCGATATTAAAAGTATTTGCAAACATGGTTTACTTTATGATTTTTAAATGAACAAAGAACAAAGGTAAAATATTCAGTGACTTCCGTGATTCAAAATGGCAATTTTAATTTCCAGTTTTCCCTAAGACAAAGTCCTTTTTATCCAACTATTCACCATAGTAACATGAGTACTCATTGTATTAAAATGATCCCACTAGATTGTCCTTGCTTTAGGAAATGTCAAAAACAAAGCCAAAGCTAAATCAGATTACGTACCAATAAAATGGAGTTTACATCACGGACAAGCAGGAGGTCTCTTAGGATCTGAAATCTAGGACTTTTGAGTGCTTGTGGATAGACTGAGAAATGCTCTCATGTGCAATTTTGATAGAAAATTTTATTAAAATCCTTCAGTTTGTTTCTACCCCCTACCTTGTCTACTAACTACTAAATCTACTCAGGAATTTAATTTTCATTCTCAAAGTCTCAAGAGGGTTAGAGCTCTGAAAATGACTTCAAAATATAGGTACTGCTCTTTTGGTTTTTTAATTTTATTTTTTCCAGGAATAAGTACATCAGCAAAGAAATGTTCTCAGTTTAGAAATCATAATCTAGCATTCAAGATTCTACACTTATCTGGTCCCAACAATGGTAAGTCTAAGTTATCCCACTAGGCTATAGCCAAAATGAACTATTCTATTATTTGCTTTCTGCCTCCCTACCTTTAATGATGTTGTTTCCTCTGCCTGAAATGACCTGTTCTCTATGTTGGCCAGTCTTCAAGACCTACCTCATGGCATTCACTACTTTCCATATTCTGCCATAGTTACTTGTATTTTGTAGTTACAACCTATTACCTGTGACCTCCTGAAGGCAGAGACCTACAGACTTTTATATCCTTGCCAAGTACAATTCTTTCTAGACCATTGTAGGGTTTTGTATATTTGTTTTTAAAAATTGCATTATTCTGAGATTCAACTGACTCTGTGCCAATTTGGGGGAAACAGCAGCACACTGAGGAAATTTCTTCAGAGAAGAGAAGTGAAATTCAGAGATGTAACAAATGCCATATTTAAGCATGTAAATTTAATCCAAATATATTACTCACTTGTCTTTGAAGTTTATTGAGAATTTTAAGCAGATAAATATTTTTACATTAAATAATCACCAGCAATTCAAAATATTATACTCTATCAAATGGGAACTTGAATTGTTCTATTTATATGTGCAGTATTCTATTTATAATATATTTCATTTAGTGTTTCATCTAGAATAAAAATGCAAGAAATAAAATTATTAAAAACAAATTGTGTTTGACTTTCGGTAAAATTTTTCGTCTTGGACATTTTTGATGACTAAGTATCACTAAATCTATGCTAGGTAAATTTGCCCCGTTATTTTCTTTAAGCCTTTAAAGAAAGGCTTTTTTTTACCCATTAATTTTAGTCTTAAACAATAAACAAGAAACACCTTAAGCTGCTGCTAAATTTTCCCGAAGTCCTAGTGATCTTTCACTCATGAATAAAGTAGTTGGTGTAATACAGAGAAGCAAAGAATCTGCACACATAGAATTCTAAGAGAGTTTGAATCAGCCTAGCAGGTAGATGTAAAGTTTAAACACAAAATCTTTCAGTAAATGTTAGAATTGAATCAGATATAGCATGTTGTTCTTTGTTTGCATTTTTATAACTATCTTTATTTCAGTGTAGCATATATTTTTGGCTGAATTTCTTATTTGATAAAGAGAGTAAGGGAGAGGGAACAAAACTAAACTGCATGATGACTGTTACAAAGTCTTGCCAATAGCCCATCCAACCTCTTAGAATGTCTATAACAAAGTCTGTCAACAAAGGATGTTGACAATAATATGTTTGCTATATGTCAGGTACTCTTGTGTTTCACATACATTAACTCGCTTAATGTTTACCACAACTCTTTGAGGTAGGTGCCATTATTATCCCTGTACTACATATCAGGAAACAAGCCAAGATCATACAGCTAGTAAGTAGCATAGCTAAGATTTGAACCCAGAGAACATGGCAGTCCAGACACTGAACCATTCCACTAGGCTCTTACTGCAGCCAGCCGTTATAAACCAGAAGAATTTGCAAATCCATTTTCTATTGCTCTAATACAAGGAAACAGGCACTTTGGAGGCACTATCAGGCAGCGTGCTCCAGTTTGGGATTCTGGGGAAACAAGGGCTTTGCATCTTCTCTACCCACCTTCCTGCAACTTTCAGCAAACATATTGGAATGAAAGAGAAGAGAGTAATGCCTGACTGTTCACCAAACAGCAGCTAAGGTCCACTTCCATAATTAGTTGGTCCTGATCCGCTTTCTCAGAGCCTGGGGTAAATCCTATTCCCCCCTTTTTTTCAAAGGACTCTCCAAATGACCTAGTTAGTAACAGACACTTCCATATTTGCTACTCTTTATTTCCAAGTTTTATCCCTATAAAGTCAAAACCCCTTCCATAATGCTTAATTACCCACACTGAGCCTGGAATTAGACAGGATTGATCAAGTCTCTATGCTGAGCTGATACTTCTGCCTCCTGCCAGTGGACTGGGTCCACCTTCAATCTCATACTGACAATGATGGCTTATACAACATGCAAAGCTATTTTACTGATTCACAGTTTATAAAGCCCTATAGAAGAAATTATGCACTCTAAAAGTCTTTAATGCAATTTTCAATAAAGTTATGGGATGCATAATTATACAGTTTGACCTAAGCCTTCATTTATCTAATATCAAGAAATTTACATGAGGAAAAAAAGGTTACATGTAACTCCTTCTAGAATTCATCAGCTTATAGATTAAGTTAAAACTGATTGTAGCATACTGCCTATCAAAAGTCAATTCAAAATGTGAACACAATTTATTGTATATATTTTCTAATCTCCTTGAAAGCAGGAAATGACTTTTTCTTTTCTGCATTCCTCATAACACCAAATACATACAGTATCATGCAATGATCAACCTTTACTATGTTTACTGAATTGAAGAATTACTCAAATAGTTTATATACGCAGCTTACCTTTAAAACCTTTATGATGTATAATGAAATGCATGTAAAATAGTATAAACAAAGGCGATCTTTGTAAGAAAGATGACCAATCATTACTGGGCAAGTTTACAATCAGTTTTATCATTCCAAAGGTCAAGATTATCTTGCCACGCAAGAAGAAAGATTGACATTGCATTTAACTACATTCTAACCAGTCTTTGCTTTTTATTGTAGTATGTTTTGAAATAGTAACAGAGAAAAATTTCTCTGATTTGCCACAGAAATGACAATTCTAAAATAGTAATTTTTTTCCACCTTACGAAATTATCGAGATATCCTCATTTAAATGCCACTAAAGGAAAGTAACCAAAAATCTTTACAGTTTGGTTCTCTTGAAAGGTCAGGAATACAGTGAAAAATAGCAGAATGCTGTGAAACCAATACCAAGAGGAATCCCAAAGCAATGCCAAGAAACAGAATGTACTCATAATGACTAATACATGCAAATACTGGAAATAAATTCTAACAGATTAGACAGGTTTTGTTGCAACTAAAAGGTATATTCAAATCATTTCAAAATTAATCAAGCTTAAGAATATGCCAATCTTCCCTACTAATAAGAATATAAGCTGGCTAAGTAGCCTGAATAAAATATAAATTATAGTCAATATCAATAGGCAGAATGTGTTTTTAATTAAAAAGGAGAAACCCCTTAACTGAATCAATTCATTGTTTCAGACTTCCTTAAATATATTTATTTTTTAATCTACGTCATTTCACCCTTATAAGGCATTAAATTACAATCAGGCTACAGAATCATGAAGACAAAATCATCTTGCTGCTGAGAACTGCTGCAACATGTTTCTGTCTTTTTGATCATTTAATATGGAGTACCTGAAAAGTTCTCTAACATTGAGGCAGAAGTATGTACAATATTTTAAAAAATAAAATATATTTCCTTCAAAATCTGAATGTCAAATATAGGTAGTTTCTTATCCAAGTATATAATTCTGAGGATATGCTATAACAAATCAAAGTTAAATGCATTATATATAACTTGATGGGTGAAAATAGTTTAAAATAAATGGCAGAGTTTCAGTACAAAATGGACATTGAAATCCAAATCATTTACATGTTTAACATAGTCAAGTATTTTCAGTTTGAAAATGAAAGTAAGCAAAGGACGAAGCTCTCAGGGTCAAAAAATCTTCAACAAGCTTAAATGTCACAAGCTTTCTTTGCGAAAAACAGATTTATAGTCTGCTTTCTTCTATGAACAATGTGTTAGTATATATCTACTTTAAAAGCACCAAGAGCGTCAATATTTCAATAGATCTGAGAAAAGATTAAAACCAATGTCTTTAAAACAGTTCAGATAATGCAACATAAATTTCAGGAAATTAGTTTATAGGTCAGATGCTGACAAAGATGATTCTATTCACCAAACTTTCTTTGCTATGTAGCACACTACAATGATAGTAGCATCAGTTTCTACGGTTAAGAAATTCCAAATAATAAAAATATTTGTAATATATCACTATCTGTAAGCAGCTAGCTATGATGTATCCTTATCAGTTTGATCAATTTATACTATTTTTATCACTTGAAGTAAAATATAAAGATTGACTCTATTCAGGCTTAATCTGGAAAAATCTGAAGCGCCCCAAACCTTGCTTTTAATCACATTCAAAGAATCTCTTCCTTTACCGCCCTCTCCCACAAAAAGCTAAAGTAAACACAAATTTAAACACATACACACACACACACAGGCACACACATACACACACATTTCTAATAATCATATTGTTTAGCTGCCATAAATCTTACTTGTTCAAATATCCTAAGGAAAGTCTGACAATAAACAATTACATTAATGAATATATTTTCAATGAGTAAGAACGAGAAAAAGCAAACACCCTACATTCTAATATTATCATCATAATTCATGAGGTCATACCTGATGACTTAGAGATTGAAAAGGCTCACAGGTTCCAGACTGCATGACCTTTCTATTTCCAGAAACCCCTAAAGACTGCATTTCCTGTCTTACAAAAGATAATCACAGCCATCTCTATGTCTCAGCATCTTCAGGGCTAGTGAAAAAAATATCAAACAGCAGATCTGTCCATCAGTATTTGTTTAAGCCATCATCAAGATATCAAATCACGTATACTATTTATCGTCTCCCCTGTGCAGTTACAAACACCCCATACTAAGGGAGACTGACACAGTTGTATTTGCTGATGCTGCTAATGCTGTCTGAAAACTGTAAGCTTACTGCTTAGAGCAATTCTGCATCATCGAAACAGAGAATGAGCCACATCCTTCAGATTTCCCATTTCTGATACTATGAAGATTTCATTTGCCAAAGAGAGTCGAATTTTTTCAGCCCTTTAAAAATAAGCAGTTCTCCATTTAATTAAGTATCCAATGTGTCTGTTGCAAATACCATGTTAAAATGTCAACTCTTAATTATTCGGCAGCTTTTTCTATATGTGACTAAGCTTTAGGCTTTATGACTTACCAAGCAAAATTATACTCTCTTAAAGGACTGTTCCCTCCAAACTCTGAATATCGTCACTTACCCACCCATCAAAATTATGAGTGCCTAAAAAGGATTTTTATTTTGGCAATCTTTAATAGTTGTGTAAATGGTAAATAGGTAAATACATATTCACCTTTTAATTTTCAGGAATTTCATTTATGTTTCAGATTCTTCATACCAACATACATTTTATATTTTTATTTAATTTCTTCTTCTAAAGAGTTTAACATGCAAAAGATTTACCAAGCAAAATTGTACTCTCTTGAAGGAAACTTCCCTCCAGATTATGGGTATCATCACTTATCCACCCATCAAAATGATGAGTGCCTACACAGGATTTTTATTTTGGCAATCTTTGATAGTTGTGTAAATAGTAAATAGGTAAATACATATTCACCTTTTAATTATCAGGGATTTCATTTATGTTTCAGATTCTTCATACCAACATACATTTTATCTTTTTATTTAATATCTTCTTCTAAAGAGTTTACATGCAAAAGATAATGTGGCATTATCAAATTCTAAAACTGCACGGTTAAGTCTAGTAATGAAACCTACGTAAGTTATTGGCATTTTTACTGTGGATTTTCACTGTGTCTGATTTATCAAAGTTTGAGTACTGTTTCCTTTTACCACAACATAGCAGAATCAGGGAACTTTAAGACTGATAAAGTGTTCTAATATAGAATCAATATCTCAAAAATTATGATTGGAAATGCTTTCTCTTTACCGTGTGACAAAAGGTTGTGTTTTATAAATAAAGAAAACACAAACCAAAAAAAAAGACTAAGATTATAGTCAATTCAGCTACATTCAAAATTAAGACACCAAGTACAACACATTATCCTGAAACAGCCCTCACATTATGAACAGCCTGAATTCATGACTCTATGAACACTTTATTTACCTATGAATAGTTTCCCTTCTTTCACTCACAACATTTGATGGAGACTAGTCACAATGAGTCTTAAGAAACTGGGCTGATCCAAATTATACCTTTAGAAAAACTACTGCCTCTAACTGCACAGGTTGGAGACACAGAGCTTGGTATTCTGCTCTATGTATACTATAACACATCTGAATGAAAAATCACATGTAAACAATATTTCTATCTATGTAGTATTTACCCTCTTATTATAATCAAAATAGGTACTCATCCTTTAAGACCTATCTTTTCAATAAAGCCTTCCTAAGCTACATCGTCTCTCTTTCTATATTCATTCTTTCCTGTAGAAAATATTGAACATCTTCTATGTGTCAGGTACTATATAGGTGCTAGGGACTCCATAACAAACAACACAAAACCTGCCATCACAGAAAGCAGATAAATCAAACAAGTATGTTTTAACTGAAGAATTATAAGTTGATATGAAAGCCGTAGCAAGGCATCTTACCCTAATCTAGGGATCAGAAGGATTTCCCTAGGGAATCTTCTGTTAATACAGAAGATTCTGATCTAGTCACATTCAAGGAATGGCAGATACAGCATAGGTTAGACCATAAAGTGTAAGAACCGAGGGAAGAGATGAGAAGTGAGGCCCAGTCACGGTAAGCATCAGGAGCCATTTAAAGAGTGTGAGTTTTACCCTTAGGGAAATGAGAAACCGTCAGCATAATCAGGTTTAAAATATCTTGGCTACTCTATAGACAATCAATTGAGTAAAACAAAACTGGAGGAGGGGAGACAAATTAGGAGAATGTTACATAATTTCAATCAGGGGATGATGATGGCCTGAACCAAAGTGGCAATAGGAATGAAGAGAAATGAATAGATTCCAGATACACATCTTATTGAAAAAAGATAGAATTCAGGGATTGAATGTGAGAAATGAGGAAAAGAGAAACGTCAAGCAAGGTTCATTCCTAATCTCCTATATTATTACATATCAAAGTTATTAAATGAATCAATAATGAAAAACAAGAAAATTGAACTTTTCCTTCAGGTATTTTGTCACAGCAAGAATACAAACATTGATATTTTTATCATTCTTTGGATGTTATTAATTAGTATACATAATCCAATTTCCTTCAGTGTTTTCTTGTAAGCACAACTGATATTTGCAATAAAAACATGAAACCTGAGTGCAAAGCAGCTCTTAATCTCTCTACTATCTAGTTGATAAGATCTATTTAATCCAAAAATTACTTAACATCTATTACTTGACCCTCTTAATAGTAATTTAACACAATTAATTACTAAAAACTATGATACCCCGTTTTTAGAAAACCACTGCTCTGACACAAATTATTTACTCATACGGTATGTTACTCATACCAGTGTTATTAAGATATGGTCATAATAGTAAAGCAGAACACCTCTAGATTTTCCCTAACAAGACTTAAAAAATATTTGATAAAAGAAATGAAGAGTAGCCAAAACCTAGCAGAACACCTTTGGGCTGAATGAAAAGAGAGCCAAAAGAGTGTATCTTAGTCCGTTTGGGCTGCTATAACAAAATACCACAACAACAAATATTTATTTCTCACAGCTCTCGAGGCTGAGAAGTCTCACTCTAACCTCACATGGCAGAAAAGGGGGCAAGGCAACTCTCTGGGGCCTCTTTTATAAGGGCACTAATTCAATTTATGAGGGCTCTGCCTTCATGGTCTAATCACCTCCTAAATGTCTCACCTAATGCCATTATATTGGTGATTACATTTTCAACATATGAACTTTGGAGGTGCAAGAACATTCAGACCACAGCAGGGTAAAAAGCATACATCGAGGGTAACTCTATTTATTTAATGCACATAAGAACATCTCAAATAATAAAAGATTAGCATCTTAAAAAAGCAAGAACTTCTTTATAATAATTACTACTCATTTAGCTCTTGCTTTTCATCTCTAAGGGATCATGTGATCCAATGCACTTATTTTACAGATGGAGAAAACTAAAATCTAGGGAAGTTAAGTGACATACCCAAGGTCAGTTATTAGTAGGGCCAAGGTCAAAATTCAGAATTCCTGTTTCCTAGTTTTCCCCAATATAAGTCACTGTTTGAAATTATATTTTTGTATAAATATACTATATCTTAGTAAGTCAAATAACATTCATTTTAATATTTTTAGGTTGAGAAACAGTAAAAAAAATATAAGAATCACAAGTTTTCTATATTAAAGTTACTTTTACCATAAAGAATTTACTTTTTATTTGTACTAAAAAGTGACTTGCTTCAAATACCTCAGTAAATACAAGTAATTCATTTTGTTTTACATACTACTGCTTTAAAAAGTGTAAATTAGTTTATCTTCTCAAAATAACTTGGCAAAATGTATATGAGTCTTAAAAATGTTCAGTCATTCACCTTAGTATTTCCTGTCTGAAGGCAATAGTGCAGATTAAGACTTATGCTCAAAGATGTTTAGTGCTACATTATTTAAAAGTAAAGAAAAAATAGAAACAATAAGAGAAAGTTTAATTAAATTATGGAACACTGAAAGTGTAATGCCATGTAACCACTGAATATTAAGAACAAAAGATGTTAATGATAAAGGAAAATATATAGCATAATAGCATATTAAATGGAAAGCAAGATCCCAATATATTTGTGGGGTAAAACCTCAACTATGTAAAACATACACCAAAAGAAATAGACAAAATGTCTGATTTTTTAAAGATGGCTCCCAATATGACTCATCTTATAAATATATACCTACAGACCTCATTGTTTTTTATAAAAACAGAAACTAGTTTCTTTGGAGTATTTCAATAGTTCAACAAATACCCCTGTTTCTCATGTGCTTCCTCTTTTTACTAAAAATTTTGCTTCAGATTTCAGTCTTTCTAATGTTGTACTCATATTTCTGGTCTAATTTCATAAAAAATATTCAAATCTACTTTCATTGACTATCTAAACTTTAAAAAAATCATTCCTTATGTGCTTTGCATATTATTTATTATGTGTGTGTGTGATTGATTGTTTACTTTCACACTTTATTTATACTGGGCTAAAGCTGGTACAGACTGTTTTTGACAAATTAGCTCTCACAACAGTTTTAGTGCTATATGAAAAAACTGGAAAAAAAATTGTATGGCATAACTTTTTGACACTATTTGTCTAACTAATCATTGTAAGTTAGATTTGATCTTAAGCGGTTTTCACTAACAGCAGGACAATAGAAAGCACTGAGAGTACTGCAGAGTACCTACTTCTCTTTTTCTGAGAAGTGATGAAACTACCATATTTTCACATTTACAAGGAATATAGTTGAACTTGGGGGCATAGGTCACCACGTATGTATAGTGTACAGCAAAGCTATTAGGAAAGAACACCTTATAGATGGAGGCTGGCCATTTCTATTGAAATCCTGATTATTATGGCAAATAATCAATGCTGCCTATTGGGGTAGATGTTGTAGGGTGTCACAACACATAGGGTCAGTTCAGATGAAGTGTTTGTGCCTCAAATAAAACATCTTTGCCTTTCTAAACAGGTAAAGATATGGTATCCTCTCAATATACAAATGACTGCAGCAAACCTTAATAATACATCATTTCTTTTTTTTACTCCAGTTATTAACAGATTCCATTTTTTTCTAATTTCATCATCATCAGTAAAACTGTATAGGAGATCACCCAATAGAGGAAAATAAGAGATGTAATAATCTTCTAGATAATACTGATTTTGTATTTGACTAACTTTTTATACCAGTTACAAAAGTGCTTCATATCTATACAGACAGAAGAAAACATAAAGATCAAAAAGGTGGGGAGAATCAGTCATAAAATTTCATTATACAGAGATAACCATTATTGATATTTTAGTTTTAGTATTTTAAATAATATACACCTAAAATGATAGTAAACTATTCATCTTTACCAAGTATTATATTAACATTTTCTTACATCAATAAGCATTTTTCTATAACATAATGTTTAATGGCTAACTGATATTCTATCAAATAGAGGTACCATACTTTATTGAACCAATCTCCTATTCTTAGACTTTTCCATTTTTCAATATTATAAATAACAGTGTAATAAACATCTTTGTGCACATAGCCTTACATGTATCCTCTATTTTCTTAGAATAAACTCCAATAAGTAAACTTACTAGATCAAAGGATATTAATGTTTTTGAGGCTTTGGGTAAAAATTGCTGAATTTCCCTCCAGAAGGGTTATATCTATTTACCGTCTCCAATAGAAATATCTTGTTTCCTCATAGTCTTGCCAAAACTGTGTTATCACACAGTCTCTATGTAGAATAATGGTCTCAAAAAGTTAATATGAAAATGGAAAAGGAAAGGTAGGCATACATTAACACAAAGGTTTAAATTAACTATAATTAAACCAAATAGACTTATCTTGTAGGTTTTCTAACAGTAACAACAAAAACTTAGGATAAATAAAGGATCCTTGTTTCTGTGCTTATAGACAAAGATACACTGCTAATCCATAGAGAACACACTTAGGATTGTAAAGCAAATCAACTCTTTGAATAGAAGTTATTAAAAGATGGCAAAGCAGACTAATTGAAAACCAATGCAATGATAAATGTAGACATAGACTTTATTTTTTCTCTGTGACATCTGCAGAATGAGTGGACCTAGAGAGAGGGAGTCATTTTCCCAGAGCAAGCTATTTTACTCATTGAAACAGAAAGACAGATTTTTGTAGCCTTAGGAAACCTTCCAAATGACTATCAGATATACCTTCAGCCAAGGAATAACTTGGGAGGACCAACAAGCCACCAATAAGTCTCCAAAATATCATGTGTAAAGACAATATTTTTTAATGTGTCAACTTATTCTCTCCAAGCACTATTTCAGTGCTAAGTAAATGATAGGAAAATATAAATAAAAATTTGCAGTGTATTTAATCTTTAAAAGTTTTCATTGTTTAAAAAATCCAATGAAATAATGATACTTTAAGTGAAATTTTTTTATAAACTTAGCTATCATTAAAATGCAATCTTGGCTTATTTCACTTAACATAATGACCTCCAGTTTCATGCATGTTGCTGCAAATGACAGGATTTTGTGCTTTTTATGGCTATATAATATTTCATTGTGTATATATACCACATTTTCTTTATCCATTCATCTGTGGTTGGACACGTAGGTTGATTCCATATCCTGGCTGTTTTGAAATGCTGCAATAAACATGGGAATGCAGGTATCTCTTCAATATACTGATTTCTTTTCTTTTGAGTATATACTCAGCAGTGGAATTGAGTCATATGGTAGTTCTATTTTTAGTTTTTGGGGAACTTCCACGCACTATTTTCCATAGTGGCAGTACTACTTTGTATTTCTACTTACAGTGTACCAGCATTCCCCTTTCTCTGCAGCCTGGCCAGTGTCCATTATTCTTTGTCTTTTTGATAATAGCTATTTTAACTGAGGTGAGATGATATCTCATTGTGGTTTTAATTTGCATATCTCTGATGATTTCACATTTATATGTGGGAGCTAAAATATGGATCTTATGGGGGTAGAGAGTAGAATGGTGGTTATGAGAAGCTAGGAAGGGTAAAAGGAAGGGGGATAAACAGAAATTGGTTAATAGTTCAAAACTAAAATTAGATAGAAGGAATCAGCTCTAGTATTCACTGTTATACTAGGGATATTATAGTCAACAATAACTTACTGCATATTTCAACATAGCTAGAAGAGAAGAATTGGAATGTTCCCAACAAAAGAAAAGATAAATGTTTGAAGTGATGGATATCCCATTTATCCTGATGTGATCATTACAGTTGTATGCTTGGATCAAAATATCAAATATATCCCAAACTATGTACAACTATTATATATCAATTAAAATTGGTTTAAAATTTTAAATGAAAATAAATAATCAGTGTGCAGTGAAAAAATGCAATTCTGGCAACACTACAATTGTACTTAAAGTGATAGTTATGAAAGCTAAAGACAGGTTTTGTCTTTTTAAATTCTAACACAGACACGTTCACAGATCATAAATAAATATGATTGTTAACAGCAAAAAACACCTAAAAGAAAAAACTAGAAACCCTCAAAACTCACCCTTTATTTGTCAAAAGGCCTCATATATCTGTGCTTAGAAACACAGGCTATGGAGGCAGACTACCAATTTCAAATCCTGGTTTTGCCCTTGGGATCTGCATATATGCTTTCTGTCTCAGTTTTCTCAAGTGTAAAATTATGATAACCCTAGGTGGATTGTTGTGCAAGGATTAAATGTGATTACTACATGTGAAGCAGGTAGTGCACTGCCTGTCACAGAGTCATTGCTGAATATATTTTTGCTACTATCATTCTAAAAAAGATTGACTTGTTATAGTATCAAAAAAAGAAAAAACTGTATAAACTAAAATTATGAAATAATAAGACTGAATCAGACACAAAATACATGGCTGAGCAGTAGTTTCCAAGATCTGAGAATAAGAATGTAGACACTACAGAGCACGTAGAGCAGAACCTGTTATAAAAAAAAAAAAGTGCAGTGCTATAACATAGCTTTTATATTCTGATGCCTTTTGAGTCAAATACTGACTACATCTTGGATTCACCAATTAGTAACCATGAGCAAAATTGCTTGAGCTTCCAACCTTAAGTTTCCTCATCTGTAAAATACAGTTAATATTGTTTTACCTCATAAAGTTATTCTGAAGGTTAAAGAAGACAATATACATAAGGCAATCAACATAGTCTAGCAAATATAAGTTCAATAAATGATATTATTTTATTATTGTTATCATCTTCACTACTAAGGGAAGATCCAATGGATCATTTAAAAAGTCAATAAGCTAAATGTAGGAGAGAAAGTACATAACGGAGGATGATCAGTTCCTTCCTCTTTCCACATCCAATGGTCATTTCTCTATCCTCATTATTCTCAACATTGGCAACATTTGCCTCACAATCCTGGCACACAGAAATTACTGAATAAATGCGATGGCTATATGAATGACCACCTAGTTACAAAATCCAGTAACCTCTCTTTAGTCTTATTTTCTACCTGTCCAAAACCACTATGTCACTAGCTAGTCAAAAACTCTCTATAGGTTTCCTCAGCTAGTATTTGATGACCTCCATAACTGATCCCGACAGATCTTTCCAATCTCATCAACCACTACTGGCCTTTATTTGTCAGTTACTCTGCCTAAACCCAATAGCTCACCATTCCCAAAAATCACTCTGTGTTTTAAGGCCTCAAGTTTTGTTCATGCTATTACATCTGATCTTGGTTCAGATCTTAGTGCTGCCATTTAATAACTCTAGGACATTTTACCAGTTACAAAATTTCTGTGGACCTCAGTTTCCATATCAATATAGTGTAGATAATAACAGTATGTATCTACATAGCGTTTGTTGAAAAATTAGATTAACTAAAATTATAAAGTGCTTAATTCATAAAGTGCTTCAAATCCAGGAAATAAGAAGTACTTAACAAATGTTCTTCTTGTTGTTGTTAGAATGCAGGCCTCTCTCCTTCATCTCCATAGTTTTAAATCCTATCTATCCATCAAAGTTTAACAAAGAACATCTTCCATGAAACCTTCTTTGATTACATGCTTTTGGTTCCACCTCCCTTTCTCAAAGCCCTTTAATCCTCAATTTTAATTACCTGACTACTCTGAAACATTTTCATTTTCTTTTAGACTTAATCTTGTCTTTCATTTACAATTATTAAGATCATCAAGACAAATCATATGTATGATTCACTTTCATATTCCTCCATCACACCTAATAAATACACTGGCAACATTTGAACTTAATATATCCTTAAACTATGATGTGAATCATTAAAAATGAAGACATTTTTCAGGCCACTAAAATGACCTTTCTATGCCAGGATGGCTATTTCAAAACTCAAAACATATTTCTCTTGTTTGAGTCACCTTTGAAGCTACTCTTCTGGTAAATAAAAGAACAATCTCAAAGGTGACTCAAACAAGAGAAATATAATAAATGTTGGCCGGGCATGGTGGCTCATGCCTGTAATCCCAGAACTTTGGGAGGCCTAGGCGGGCAGATCACGAGGTCAGGAGATGAAGACCATCTTGGGTAACACAGTGAAACCCCGTCTCTACTAAAAAAATACAAAAAAATTAGCCAGGCATGGTGGTGGCGCCTGTAGTCCCAGCTACTCTGGAAGCTGAGGCAGGAGAATGGCATGAACCCAGGAGGCGGAGCTTGCAGTGAGCTGAGATCTCGCCACTGCACTCCAGCCTGGGTGACAGAGTGAGACTCCATCTCAAATAAAATAATAATAATAAAATAAAACAAAAATCACTGAATGGACCAATACCAGGCTCTGAAATTGAGGCAATAATTAATAGCCTACCAACCAAAAAAAGTCCAGAACCAGAGGGATTCACAGCCAAATTCTACCAGAGGTTCAAGGAGGAGCTGGTACCATTCCTTCTGAAATGATTCCAATCAATAGAAAAAGAGGGAATCCTCCCTAACTCATTTTATGAGGCCAGCATCATCCTGATACCAAAGCCTGGCAGAGACACAACAAAAAAAGAGAATTTTAGACCAATATCCCTGATGAACATCCATGCAAAAATGCTCAGTAAGATACTGGCAAACCGAATCCAGCAGCACATCAAAAAGCTTATCCACCATGATCAAGTGGGCTTCATCCCTGGGATGCAAGGCTGGTTCAACATACGAAAATAAATAAATGTAATCCAGCATATAAACAGAACCAAAGACAAAAACCGCATGATTATCTCAATAGATGCAGAAAAGGCCTTTGACAAAATTTAACAGCCCTTCATGCTAAAAACTCTCAATAAATTAGGTATTGATAGGACATATCTCAAAATATTAAGAGCTATTTATGACAAACCCACAGCCAATATCATACTGAATGGGCAAGAACTGGAAGCATTCCCTTTGAAAACTGGCACAAGATAGGGATGCCCTCTCTCATAACTCCTATTCAACATAGTGTTGGAAGTTCTGGCCAGGGCAATCAGACAAAAGAAAGAAATAAAGGGTATTCAATTAGGAAAAGAGGAAGTCAAATTGTCCCTGTTTGCAGATGACATGATTGTGTATTTAGAAAACCCCATCGTCTCAGCCCAAAATCTCCTTAAGCTGGGAAGCAACTTCAGCAAAGTCTCAGGATACAAAATCAATTTGCAAAAATCACAAGCATTCTTATACACTAATAAGAGACAAACAGAGAGCCAAATCATGAGTGAACTCCCATTCAGAATTGCTTCAAAGAGATTAAAATAACTAGGAATCCAACTTACGAGGGATGTGAAGGACCTCTTCAAGGAGAACTACAAACCACTGCTCAATGAAATAAAAGAGGATAGAAACAAATGGAAGAACATTCCATGCTCATGGGTAGGAAGAATCAATATTGTGAAAACGACCATACAGCCCAAGATAATTTATAGATTCAATACCATCCCCATCAAGCTACCAATGACTTTCTTCACAGAATTGGAAAAAAAACTACTTAAAGTTCATATGGAACTAAAAAGAGCCCACATTGCCAAGTCAATCCTAAGCCAAAAGAACAAAGCTGGAGGCATCATGCTACCTGACTTCAAACTATACTACAAGGCTACAGTAACCAAAACAGCATGGTACTGGTACCAAAACAGAGATATAGATCAATGGAACAGAACAGAGCCCTCAGAAATAATATCACACATCTACAGCCCTCTGATCTTTGGCAAACCTGACAAAAACAAGAAATGGGGAAAAGATTCCCTATTTAATAAATAGTGCTGGGAAAACTGGCTAGCCATATGTAGAAAGCTGAAACTGGATCCCTTCCTTACACCTTATACAAAAATTAATTCAAGATGGATTAAAGA
>NW_026652276.1:80930160-80995302 GCF_009828535.3 Hylobates moloch
GGTATTGCCTAGGTTTTCTTCTAGGGTTTTTATGGTTTTAGGTCTAATATTTAAGTCTTTAATCCATCTTGAATTAATTTTTGTATAAGGTGTAAGGAAGGGTTCCAGTTTCAGCTTTCTACATATGGCTAGCCAGTTTTCCCAGCACCATTTATTAAATAGGTACTCCTTATCCCATTGCTTGTTTTTATCAGGTTTGTCAAAGATCAGATAGTCGTAGATATGTGGCATTATTTCTGAGGGCTCTGTTCTGTTCCATTGATCTATGTCTCTGTTGTGGTACCAGTACCATGCTTTTTTGGTTACTGTAGCCTTGTAGTATAGTTTGAAGTCAGGTAGCGTGATGCCTCCAGCTTTGTTCTTTTGGCTTAGGATTGACTTGGTGATGTGGGCTCTTTTTTGGTTCCATATGAACTTTAAGTAGTTTTTTCCAATTCTGTAAGAAAGTCATTGGTAGCTTGATGAGGATGGCATTGAATCTATAAATTACCTTGGGCAGTATGGCCATTTTCACAATATTGATTATTCCAACCCATGAGCATGGAATGTTCTTCCATTTGTTTCTATCCTCTTTTATTTCATTGAGCAGTGGTTTGTAGTTCTCCTTGAAGACGTCCTTCACGTCCCTTGTAAGTTGGATTCCTAGGTATTTTATTCTCTTTGGAGCAATTGTGAATGGGAGTTCACTCATGATTTTGCTCTCTGTCTGTTATTGGTGTACAAGAATGCTTGTGATTTTTGTACATTGATTTTATATGCTGAGACTTTGCTGAAGTTGCTTATCAGCTTAAGGAGATTTTGGGCTGAGACAATGGGGTTTTCTAGATATACAATCATGTCATCTGCAAACAGGGACAATTTGACTTCCTCTTTTCCTAATTGAATACCCTTTATTTCCTTCTCCTGCCTGATTGCCCTGGCCAGAACCTCCAACACTATGTTGAATAGGAGTGGTGAGAGAGGGCATCCCTGTCTTGTGCCACTTTTCAAAGGGAATGCTTCCAGTTTTTGCCCATTCAGTATGATGTTGACTGTGGTTTGTCATGGATAGCTCTTATTATTTTGAGATACGTCGCATCAATACCTAATTTATTGAGAGTTTTTAGCATGAAGGGTTGTTGAATTTTGTCAAAGGCCTTTTCTGCATCTATTGAGATAATCATGTGGTTTTTGTCTTTGGTTCTGTTTATATGCTGGATTACAATTATTGATTTGCATATGATGAACCAGCCTTGTATCCCAGGGATGAAGCCCACTTTATCATGGTAGATAAGCTTTTCGATGTGCTGCTGGATTCGGTTTGCCAGTATTTTATTGAAGATTTTTGCATCAATGCTCATCAAGGATATTGGTCTAAAATTCTCTTTTTTTGTTGTGTCTCTGACAGGCTTTGGTATCAGGATGATGCTGGCCCCAGAAAATGTGTTAGGGAGGATTCCCTCTTTTTCTATTGATTGGAATAGTTTCAGAAGGAATGGTACCAGTTCCTCCTTGTACCTCTGGTAGAATTTGGCTGTGAATCCATCAGGTCCTGGACTCTTTTTGGTTGGTAAGCTATTGATTATTGCCACAATTTCAGAACCTGTTATTGGTCTATTCAGACATTCAAGTTCTTCCTCGTTTAGTCTTGGGAGGGTGTATTTCTGAAGAAATTTATCCATTTCTTCTGGATTTTCTAGTTTATTTGCATAGAGGTGTTTGTAGTATTCTCCGATGGTAGATTGTATTTCTGTGGGATCGGTGGTGATATCCCCTTTATCATTTTTTATTGCATCTATTTGATTCTTCTCTCTTTTCTTCTTTATTAATCTTGCTAGCAGTCTATCAATTTTGTTGATCTTCTCAAAAAACCAGCTCCTGGATTCATTAATTTTTTGAAGGGTTTTTTGTGTCTCTATTTCCTTCAGTTCTGCTCAGATTTTAGTTATTTCTTGCCTTCTGCTAGCTTTTGAATGTGTTTGCTCTTGCTTTTCTAGTTCTTTTAATTGCGATGTTAGGGTGTCCATTTTAGACCTTTCCTGCTTTCTCTTGTGGGCATTTAGTGCTATAAATTTCCCTCTACACACTGCTTTGATTATTTTACTTTAAGTTCTGGGATACATGTGCAGGACATGCAGGTTTGTTACATAGGTAAATGTGTGCCAAGGTGGTTGGCTGCACCTATCAACCCATCACCTAGATTTTAAGCCCAGCATGCATTAGATATTTTTCCTGATGCTGTCCCTCCTCCAACACCCTGCCATCGGCCCCGGTGTATGTTGTTCCCCTCCCTGTATCCATGTGTTCTCATTGTTCAGCTCCCACTTACAAGTGAGAGCATGCGGTGTTTGGTTTTCTGCTCCTGCTTTAGTTAAATGAAGAGGCTTCCTTCTCCATCCATGTCTGTGCAAAGGGCATGATCTCATTCCTTTTTATGGCTACATAGTATTCCAGGGTATATATGTACCACATTTTCTTTATCCAGTCTATTATTGATGGGCATTTGGGTTGATTCCATGTCTTTGCTATTGTGATTAGTGCAGCAATGAACATATGCGTTCATGTATCTTTATAAAGAATGATTTATATTCCTTTGGGTACGTAGCCAGTAGTGGGATTGCTGGGTCAAATGGCATTTCTGGTTCTAGGTCTTTAAGGAATCACCACACTGTCTTCCACAATGGTTAAACTAATTTACATTCCACCAAAAGTGTAAAGGCGTTCCTATTTCTCCACAGCCTTGTCAGCATCTGTTGCTTCTTGACGTTTTAATAATCACCATTCTGACTGGCATGAGACGGTATCTCATTGTGGTTTTGATTTGCATTTCTCTAATTACCAGTGATGTTGAGCTTTTATTTATATGTTGGTTGGCCGCATAAATGTCTTCTTTTGAGAAGTGTCTGTTCATGTCCCTTGCCCACTTTTTAATGGGTTGTTTGTTTTTCCTTGTAAATTTGTTTAAGTTCTTTCTAGATTCTGGATATTAGACCTTTGTCAGATGAATAGATTGCAAAACTTTTTACCTATTCTGTCAGTGAAACTTTTAAATTCATTTTGAACACTAGTATATGCCATGAATCCACTATATTCTTTAGAGAACAGAAAAGTTTTGAGGAGTCTGGGAGCCTGGTGTGTTCAGGGCAGAGCATGTCAAAAAGAGAAACTGAATAAAGAATCTGAATGAAAATGCACCAAAAGAAAAGGTGAAAGTTCAAAAAGTATATTTATTTTGCTTCATGATTTTGCCAAGAGCCTGCTGTGCTTATTGCATGGTTGTCTTACCCACTAAAGTGTTGATTTAACTAGTAAAAAATGTCGGTGCCCAAAAGCATTAATAGAAAATATATTATAACATCTGGAAAGATCTTATTTCTTTAAAGACTATGATTTCCAAATATTAATTACAGTATTAATTACATTAAGTACAGCCTCACTTAATGACAGGGACATGTTCTGAGATACGTGTTCTTAGGCAATTTCGTCATGATGCAAACATCATAGAGTGTACTGAAAACCTGGAGGGGATAGCCTGCTACACACCTATGCTATATGGTATAACCTATTGCTCCTAAGCTACAAACTTGTTCATCATGTTACTGTACTGAATAGTGTATGCAATTGTAACACAATGGTAAGTATTTGTGAATCCAAACTTATCTAATCATTAAAAAGGTACAGTAAAAATATGACATAAAAAATGGTACACCTGTATAGGGCACTTGCTGTGAACAGAGCTTGCAGGACTGCAAGTTGCTGTGGGTGAGTCAGTGAGTGGTGAGTGAATGTGAAGGCCTAGGACATAACTGTATACTGCTGTAGACTTCAAAAACGCTGTACAATACACTTAGGCTACAATAAATTTATTTTTAAAACCCTTTCTTTCTTAACCTTAGCTTACAATTTTACTTTACAAACATTTTAATTTTTTTAACTTTTTGATTCATTTGTAATAACATTTAGCTTAAAACACACATTATACAGCTGTACCAGTATATTTTCAATCTTTATATCCTTATCCTATAATCTTTTTTCTATTTTTAAAAGTTTTTGTTCTTTTTTACTTTTTACATATTTTTTGTTAAGAACTAAGGCACAAACATGCACACTAGCCTGGGCCAACACAGGGTCAGGATCAGCAAGACATCATTAGGTAGCAGGAACTTTTCAGCTCCACTATAATCTTATGGAACCACTGTGGTATATGCAGTCCTTCAATGACAGCAACATTTGTTATATGGCACGTGACCATAATAGAAAATCTGTAATCTGTGGTAGGACAACCATTTTACTTACTTTCATGATTTTCCCACTAATGAAAGCCAACTATTAAATTACATTAGCTAAGTTGTGAATAGAAGTTATTATTTACTTGTAAATGGAAGACTAAAGAAAGGATATAAAGGCACCAAAAGAGATACTTTAGTTAATTCCTATCCAATAAAAATGATTTTCCTTAGAATTAAAGAAATAATTCTAAAAACAACTTTTCAAATATAGTATTGATTATGAAATTGTTTTACCTAACAAATTTAGAGAACAAACATGTGAAATAATGTAATAGTTGTGGTCTTAACTATCAAACCTCAGGGAGTACTAATGCATCACATACTCTACCCAAGAGATGTATTTAGACTCCATTTGGGTCAATAACTTTATAATAATTGCACCAAAAAATATTAATTATTCTACACCAGAAAAAGACAATATTATTTATTCTAGGTTATAAAATTACTACATTATAAGAGATGGCAAGAGGTCATTAAGTCAAATGATCCTGTCTCAATTAAGATTTAACACCTAAACTTTCTAAAACAGATGATTTTTCTATCCTGTTTTTAGACATAATAGAGAATGAAGAATTTGTCTTTGGTAACACTTTTACTGTTTTCTTTGAAATTTAAAAAACTCTAAGTAATTTCCTAAGTAATTCTTTTACTGTAATTTAAGCCCATTTCCTTTTATTCTTATCACTGAATAAAACATATTTCTATTGTCATGTATGTATGAACTATAAAAAATAATTACTTTGGTAGAAAGCAGAACATTGCCTGCCATGTGTCTTAATGTGTAGATATTTGTATTAGTCCATTCTCACATTGCTATGAAGACATACCCAAGACTGGATAATTTATAAAGAAAAGAGGTTTAATTGACTCATAGTTCTGCGTGGCTGGGGAGGCCTCAAGAAACCTACAATCATGGCAGAAGTCACCTCTTCACTAGGTGGCAGGAGAGAGAATGAGTGCCAGCAGGGGAAATGCCAGACACTTGTAAAATCATGAGATCTCGTGAGACTCACTTATTATCATGAAAGCAGCATGGGGGAAATTGCTCCCCTGATTCACTTACGTCGACCTGGTCCCCCCCAACACGTGGGGATTATTACAATTCAAGGTGAGATTTGGGTGGGGACACAGTGCCAAACGACATCAATATTGCTTAACAAATGTCCATAAAACATTTTCTTTGGACACAGTACATAGAATAGAGAGAAAAACCAGTGAAATCAGGAAAGGCTATATTAAAGTTTTAAATTGTTATAATTCAGTTAATTATGCCAATTAAAATGAAAAACATTGGCTGAATTACTTTATGATTGTTCTATTTTATACATCCAAGACATTATTTTAAAATTACATATTTTTCTAACTCCTAAAATAATACTTGTTTATTACAGAAAGCATAGAAAACACAAAGAGCACAGAGAAGAAAAACTCACCTGAAGTTTTAACACATTCAGAATGTCACTGCATATATTTTAATATATGTCCCTCCAATATTTAAATACATAAATAGAATCATAATGTATGTATTTTTAACTCTTTTTTCCACTTAGCAATTCATCATGCACATGTTCTGATATCTTTTCAAAAAGTCTTCTTAAGGCTGGGGGCGGTGGCTCATGCCTGTAATCCCAGCACTTTGGGAAGCCCATCAGCTGAGGTTAGGAGTTCGCAACCAGCCTGGCCAACATGGCAAAACCCTGTCTCTCCTAAAAATAAAAAAAATTGCTGGGCATGGTGGCATGTGCCTGTAGTCCAGCTACTCGGGAGGCTGAGGCAGGAGAATCACTTGAACCCGGGAGGCAGAGGTTGCAGTGAGCCGAGATCACGCCACTTCATTCCAGCCTGGGCAACAGAGCAAGACTCCATCTCAAAAAAAAAAAAAAAAAAAAAAAGAAAGAGAAGAAAAGAAAAAAAAGAAATAACCAAAAAAATGGGCAACCAGCAGCCTTCGGGGCTGCTCTGCCTACGGAGTAGCCATTCTCTTACACCTTTACTTCCTTAATAAACTTGTTTTGGCTTTGCAAATAAATAAATAAAACAATTTAAAAAATAAAAATTCTTCTACAACCTAATGCCAATGGCAGGGCATCAATCTATTATAAAGGCATCCATATTAATTAACCATCATGATTTCTAATATTTTTCTATTGTAAACAATGTTGTAATATAACTCCTATATATAATTTTGCCCAGACTTCTGATTATTTGTTTCCTTTGAATGAATTACTGGAAGTAAAATTTATCTGACATAAGAAATTGATGCTCCACATACATATTGTCAAACTGTCCTTGAAGAAGAATGAAACTATTAAAATCTGTACCTGTAAGTGAATGATAATGCCCTGCCCTTTATTCATGCCTCATCAATACTAGTTATAATCTATCTTTTAATATTTAACAAACTGATATTTGAAAAATATCTTAATTTGTAGAAATTTATAATTTTTATTACTATTGCAACCATTTGTAATTCCATTGAGAATTGCTTGTTCTTTCTTTATCCATAAGAACATTAACAATGTGCTTTTAAAACTTCATCTTTCATATCCCTAAGGGATTTGATTTTAAGATTGTTTATAAAAGTGGTTTACATACTAAAAATATCAACCCTCTGAGTATCATACATGCTACAAATCTTTTTCCAAATTTGTCGTTTGGTTTTTATTTGTTCTGTTTTCAATCAATTCCCCTTGAACTTTAAGCAACTTAGCTTCTACATGATTTTCTCTCTTCTGGTTTTCCTTGCTCCACTTTCCTGTTGAGGGCTAACTCCTTTGGCCCCAGAATCTTGTGCTTTATTATGGTACTTGCTGGTCCATTTTCATCACCAGACTATGACCTCCTTGAAGGCAGGGACTGTGTTGTTCTTAATATTGCAAACCTTTATAGTACAAAATCTCCAGTAGAGGGATTTTTTCCTTTAGTTAATAAATTTTGTGTAAATGTAATTGGAGTTAAGTCAAATAACCTTGGATGATACAGCTATCAGGAATAAAAACAAAGGAAAAATTCATCTTTGTGCAGCTGTTAAAGCACGATTAAGTCAAAGTGCTTGAACTCAAATACCAACTTCACCACTTACTAGTGTACAATATTGGACAAATTGTTCAATCTCACTAAACCTCAATTTCTTTCTTTTTTTTCTAAGACAGACTCTCCCTCTGTCACCCAGGCTGGAGTGCAGTGGCATGATTTCGGCTCACTACAACCTCCGCCTCTTGGGTTCAAGCGATTCTCATGCCTCAGCTTCCCAAGTAGCTGGGACCACAGGCATGTGCCACCATGCCCGGCTAATTTTTTTGTATTTTTAGTAGAGATGGGGTTTCGCCATGTTGGCCAGGCTGGTCTCCAACTCCTGGCCTCTAATAATCCACCCACCTCAGCCTCCCAAAGTGCTGGGATTACAGGAATGAGTCACCAATTTCTCTATCTGTAAAGTGAGAATGGTAATGGCAACATACCTAACAGAATGACTGCCAGGATATGAGATGACATATGTAATGCACTTAGCCCAGGGTCTAGAGCATAGTAAATAATGAATGGTAGCAGCTATTATTAGTTTTTAACTGGCCTATCCAGTATTGCTTAGAAGAATCATTAACTATAACTCAGTAAATAAATCCCTCCTGGTAATCACCCTGAATCTAGCAAAATTGAGTTCCCAGGCGGTAAGCAGATCAACTGCAAATCATGCAAATCAATGCCTATTGTTAGGCAGACTGGCTTTATGGCTCTCTATGGGGTCCATATGCAAACCTGTTACTTATCTTCCTACAGCATCTTAATATGCACACATCATCTGACCCCCTAACCAGCCTCTTTTTGAACCTCAGAATCAGCAACACAGGAAGATGACTGCCTATTTCTGGCTATACTACCTTCAGCCCCCTGAGTGAGTAAGACACAACCGGTATTTTAAGTTATGTAATTCCAAGCATTCAACTTAAATTTGTGAAAATCCACCAGCCATGTTTTCCATGATGTGAGAACAAAAACACACACACAGAGAAACTTCATTTTATTTATTAACCAACCATGAACCAAGCATTTTCATTTAATCCCTGCAACAAACTTGTGAGATTGGTATTATTTCTATATTTTACAGTTGAGGAAAGTGAGACAAAATCAGGTCAACTACCTTGCCCAAGGTAACATAGCTAAATAAGTGACAACATTCTTTCTCTTTCCTTTTATAATATCCTAACTCCAGACAAATATTTTCTTCTTCTCTCAAGTCCTTGCTCAAGCTCTTCTCCAAATATAAAAAAGAATGTCCTTGTTTTGTACCTATAGCTGGGAATATGTCTTTCACTGATCTCTCCAGGGCACTTTTCCAGAATTTTTCCTAAATGAGCAGAACTAGAAAAGGGAATATGAAAAACTTAAATAGACTGCAAGGAGAAAAAAAATGCAGAAAAATGGTCATAATAATCAAAAGATAGAAACAACCCAAATTTCTGTCAACAGATAAATGAATAAATGAAATGTAATCTATTCACACAATGGAATGTTTTTCAGCCTTAAAAAGAAATGAAATTATGATAAATGCTACAACATGAATAAACCTTGAAAATATCATGCTAAGTCAAGTGAGCCACACACAAAAAGGACAAGTACTATATGATTCCACTCACATGAAGTACTTAGAGTCATCAAATTCATGAAGAAAGAAAGAAGAACGATGGTTGTCAGGGCCTGAGGGAAGGAGGGAATGGGAGTTATTGTTTAATACACATGGAGTTTCAGTATAGGATGATGGAAAAGTTCCAGAGGTGAATGGTGGTAACGATTGCACAACAATGTGAATGTACTTAAAGCTACAGAATTGGAACATTCAAAAATGTTTATAATGGTAAATCTTAGCCAATGTACATTTTACCACAACAAAAAAAAACTGAATGTGGTTTTCACTTCTAATTGTAACTCTAGAGTCTATTGTCTTTCTTTGTCTTACTAGTTTTACTTTTGTTTTCCCTACCTATTGCTAAAGATGTTACAAAATGATAACATTTTACAAAAATGCTTATAACTTATAAGTCAAATATTATTCCTCTTTCAGTCTAATTACCATAAAACAGATTTACTGGAGCCATTACACTATAAAGTACCTAAAAGCATAAAATTTGGCTAGAGATTTTAAAACCTAAGAAATCTCTAAACATTTCAACCAACCAACAAAAAAAACAGAATAAGCAATGACATCTGCAACTTCAAGAAATGCTAATAAAAGCCTATAAGCTTTTCTTTACCCTATTCTCCTTGACTTTTCTGCTACAATTAATACAACCGTCCACTACTCTTTCATTTGAAACTGTCCCTTTGGCTGGTTTTCTCACTGTTCCCTAAATACCCTCTCTGCAAATTATTTCTAAAGGAAGTTTGAGTACTTAACCCTTTGCTCTTCTCCTTTATATATTCATTTATTAAACAAAAGTTACTGAATTCCTCTTAGGTACCTGGTACTGTGCTAAGGGCTAGTAAACTAAATGCAGTCCTTGTTCCTCAATGTTCTAATATGAGAAATAGACAACTAAATAGGAGATTTTCAAACTATTACTCAAGCTGATCTACTTTCTATTCTATTTGCCACATGATATCTGTGGTAGGCTGCTGTATGGGGGCCCCCAATCAACCATGCACCCCGTATTCACACTCTTCCGTAGTTAGTCCCCTGACCTGAATCTCAATGAGGCCTGTGACTTGCTTTAAGCA
This sequence comes from Hylobates moloch, assembly GCF_009828535.3. Classification (NCBI taxonomy): domain Eukaryota; kingdom Metazoa; phylum Chordata; class Mammalia; order Primates; family Hylobatidae; genus Hylobates; species Hylobates moloch. The sequence goes on from NW_026652276.1 coordinate 80,940,141, forward strand.
AAAAATGCAATATTTTGTTATAAACTTATTTATATATTATGAATGTTTATGTTATATATAAATTTCATATCAATTATATATTGCATATACATTTTATGATATTTATATGTTACAAATTCATTATAAATTATGCAGGGCCAACTCTGAGCCTATGCCTTTAGGAGTCCCAGCAGCTATGACTTGTTCACTATGGGGAGCCATGAACTGCCATGTAAAAGATCTGTCTACCCTACAGGAGACACCACGTGGAGAGACCAGGCAGAGGGGGAGAGATTCTCAGGCTACATCTAAAGAGAGAAAGAATACCTAGCCATTCAGCTTTTTAGCTGACCCCAGCCCCCACCCTATTCCAGATAACTGCAGCCACACACGTGGAACCCACGGTAACAGCCAAAAGCCATACAGATGAACTAAGCCCAGACTGCAAAATGATGAGCAAATAAAATGATTGTAAGCCATTAATTTTAGGGTGGTATGTCATGTAGCAATAAACAAAACAGCATCTCATTGAATGCAAATCCTGTAAAATTCCATTTATGTGTCACCATCACAATTTTAACACCTAAAAATTGAATACATTTGCCTTACCAAAAAGTTAACTTCCCTTTACCTGCAATACTTAAAATTCTCATAAGCATAAAGCTTTAAAAACATAATGTATACTCACTGATTTGATGATACACTAGAACTAAAGGATATTAATAAATGTTAGAACAAAATAGTTCTATAGGCAAGCAAGTTTTTACAACTCTGGATTAAATGAAATTATAAACATGTCTTTTTTGTTTGTTTGTTTTGTTTTTTTGAGATGGAGTCTCACTCTGTCCCCCAGGCTTGAGTGCAGTGGCACCATCTCGGCTCACTGCAAGCTCCGCCTCCCAGGTTCACGGCATTCTCCTGCCTCAGCTTCCCAAGTAGCTGGGACTACAGGCGCCCGCCAACATGCCTGGCTAATTTTTTGTATGTCTTTACTACTAGATTTCTCTGAGACTTCGCTTGTTAAATTCGAGAGGGGGATATAAAATAAATATTTCCCAAACATACTCAACATGGAATCCTTTCCCAAAAAGTATTTGGTGGGACTGGTATTTTATAAAATACATTTTGGGACTACCATATTTGGAAAATGGACAAAGTAAGGATGAGTTACATATTAAAGTCAAGAAAAAAGAGGACAAGTCTGATTGTCCCTGAAGGTCTTCATTCTCTCAAAAGTCAAAAGTAAAAGTCAAAATACATTTTTAAATGTATACTGTACTTTCAAAAAAGTAGACAAAAATAGAAATATCAGCTCAAGGCAGAGAGAAGGATAGGTATGACAATACTAAGAACAAACAGCATGAAACTGTAGAGGATTATGTCAACATAATTCCATGATCCCATTTTCCCTCAATTAGGTTTTCATTCCAGGAAGGCAAACACAGAAATTGAAAAGAGGAAGGAAGAGCCACAGTGATCACATCAGAAGATTAAAATGTAAGAAACCTTAGTATATTAATAAAGAGAGTATTTAAATAGCTCTAAATGTCCTGCAGATGAAACAAGGAGTTATAGGTGGTCAGAAGGTGTTTAATTGAGTACAGTAACTCCTTAGGGCAGGAATCCTATAAAGCGGAGGAACTTGTTCAGGGAATATAGTAATACGAGGGCAAAGTTACTAAGTTTTTGACCTAAGAAAAGGTTATCCATGTTTTGGAACATAGAAATTTAGGATTAGAAAATGTATATTAATGAAAAGTATACTGAATTAAAATTCAGAAGACTTAGAACTAACTAGCCATGTTTCACTAGCTAAGTCACTTAATATTTCTGGCCTCAGATCCTCATCTCCAAAATGAATATCAACTGTATATTCCTGTCTGGTTTCAAAATTCTGTGAGTCTCTGATTCTAGCTGGATGAATGCCACATGATGATTAAGTTTTTAACAGTGCATGGCTGATGCGAAATGGTGACAATGAGGAATTATGAGTCATGAGCATGAATGTTGGCAGCCAACTGCAGGGAAAGAAAGATTGAGAGTCCATTATGTTCTCTATGTTAGTTATAAATGGATTCAGGTGGATAGTAAGTGATAATGAGAATTTGAAGTAAGTGGCATCAACTTCAAGCAAAGTGAAAAAGAGAGAAGGTTGCCATTTGATATCCTTTGAGTTACATTGGGTAAGCCAGTACCTCCTGGCTTCTTACTGAACTTAGGAAAGTTAAATTGAAGTTATGTCTCACTTATTGCTAAGTCATATTAATTTGTCCTTTAAGATGTTACTTATATCTATCTCTTCCTCTGTAACTGCACTGTCATTACCTTTGCCTGAGTTCTCATCATCTCATCTGGGTTACTGTGAAAGCCTACTTATCTGATCTCACTAACTCTATCCTTTCCTCTAAAATTCATTCTGCAGACTGCTATTAAAATAATATTCCTTATTCATTTCATAATGTATACATATATAAAAATAATACATTGTATACCATTAATATATACAATTTTTATTTGTAAATTACACCTTAAAGCTGGGAGAATAAATTAATAAATAATAAATCAAATAATATTCCTTAAAACTTGCTTTCATCACATTACTCCCTTATTCAAACCTATAATGACTCCCTCGTGCCATCGATATCAAGCTTAAAACTCTCTATCAGACCCTCAAGGTCCTCCATAATCTGACCTCATCCTGCATTTTCAGCCTTTACTCCCATATTCTTTGACATAAACTAGCCATTCCAGTCCAGTACTTCCAACACAGGCCATCTTTCCCCCACTCCCTGCCCCACTTCCCTCTTCTATTCCCTGTACACACAATGTTAATTCCCACCTCTGTTTTTGCTATATGTTCTACCTCTTGGAAATACTTTATCCCATCCTGTTGATCTACTGAAATCCTATACATATACTGGCAGGTGGCTTAAATTCCAGCTCATCTAAATATTTATTTACTATTAAGTATGAATGACAGCAACCTGCCCTTAATAAGTTCACAGTCCAGTAAAGAAAATGAAAAAGTGAATCAACAACTACAAAACTCTGTGAACAGAGCTCTCTGTGAGAGCACAGAGAAGGAGCATTTAAACCAGACATGGATGGTGGATCAGAAATGGTTTTCTAGATGAAGTGAACCTTCATCCAGGTCTTTACAGAAAAGAAATACAAAAGGAAACACCATAGGCAAAGGCATGAAGTATGATAGTGAATTCAGAAAAATGGAAGTAATTCAAGGTATATAAAAAATTGCATGTACACTTGGGAGAGGTGACAAGGTATAAGGTTAGAAATACAGGCCAGGGCTAGAGTATGATAAAGTCCTAGGTGACATGCTGAAGAGTTTGATTTTGCCCCCAAAGCAATATGAAAAAGTTAAAGAATTTAAGCAGTAGAATGACTACAAGTAACAATACCTAGCTTTCAGGAAGAATATTCTGATAAAATAATAAATAAAAGAGGACTCAAAATAAAAGCAGACGAGCCACTTGAAAGGCAGTTTTGATATACTACACACACACGTACACACACACACACGCAAGTACATGTTGACCTACAATTGAGGTAAAAAAATAAAATAAAAGCAGATTCCAGAGATTTAGAAAGCAGAAATGACAGCATATAGTGATTGATTCAATATGAGAAAATGAGGTAAAAAAATCTCTAAAGGTAACTTGAGGAACACTAATTTCAATTCCTTCTTCCTACACTACTTACAGTCTATTTTATATGTCATCATGTAATTTTGGATTGCTAATTTAATATATGCTGTTTTTACCTCCCTAAACAGACTGTACAATCATTGAGGGCAAGGACTAGCCTTTCACTTTTACCTTTTGTATCTTTCCCATCACTAAGTACACTACTAAGTACTTAGCAAATGTTAGTAAATATTTACTAAATAAAAAGATTTTGTGCTCCTTAAGCAAAATATGATTTATTACCTTAGACTATGGGCCAGCAGTAAGTGCATTTGCACACATTAAACACAATAAGTTTGAAATAAGTATTTGATGAACTGAAAAACAACCTAGAGTACATAAGTCTTTAAATTTCCCCTGTACATAAAATATCCATGTCACTAAATACCAGAATGACTAAAACATAAGACAGACAATTCCAAAGGTTAGGAAGTATGTGGAGCAACTGGAATTCTCATAGATTACTAGTGAGAAAATAAATTGATAAAACCACTTTGGAAAACTGTTGGGTAATAGGTACTAAAGTAAATGTATTCACATCCTAACAATTTCATTCCTAGTTACATACCCAAAAGAAAGGCTTCACATGTCTATTAAAAAGAAATGTTTGAGAATATTCATATTGGTTTCAATCATAACAGCCAAAAATGGAAATAATCTAATGTCCTTCGATAGTAAAATAGAGAAATACATAAATTGTGGTATGTTCATATAATGAAATACTACATAGAAAAAAGAGTAAATCACTCAATGAAAGAACATGGATGAATCTCACAGACATAATGATATGCAAAAGATGTCAGACAATAGAGTTCATATATATTATTTCAATGTATATGAAACTCAAGAAGAGGTAAAACTAATCTATAGTAATAGACATTGGAATAATGGTTATCTGTAGTTTAAGGTCATTGACTAGAAAGAAGCATGGAGGAGTCTTCTTGGGTGCTGGAAAAGTTGTATACCTTGATCAGAGTGATGGCTACATAGGCATATGTATATGTGAACATTCACATGCACGCATAAGATTAATGTGCCTTATTGTATGCATAACTCAATAAAAGTTTTTAAAATATCCGTGTCCTCTCTTACTTTGGCATTAATAAAATCAACTTTTTCTATATTTATTTAAAACCATTTCTGAGGGGAACTGATGAGCATCCAGCTTCAACTGTACAGTACTTCCTCTCTATAAATAGCAAAAATGGCCAAGTTTTTAACGAGGCAAAGCATTTTATCTCTTACGAGATATTCAGAAGTCTTCTAAGTTCAAATGCAATGCTCTATTCTCGTTTTGTACCTTGTCACCTCTCAACTTCCCAGATTCATTATCTAAGCCAATCATCCAGATTAGGACAGATGTGGGTCCTCAGAGAAATTCATTTGGGCCTAAAGGAAGTCAGGTTATGAGGAAAGACATATCTGTCTAAAATTAACATTTAAAATGCACAGTGAAAAAAGATAAAAGCAAGAAAATGAGGTAGGTGAAAATAATGGGCAAAAAAGGCCTCTTATCTAAGCCTTTGGAAGTTGACAGACCCCATGAGCAGGGTAGTTGAAGAAAGGAAGGACAAGGTGGTTTCAGGATATACCTCTTGCCCTCCCTGTGATCTATTACCTCTTCCTAAAGTAACATTGTACTGCCAAGGTAAGAATCATAGACAGAAAAGTCCCACGTGCCACTGTGAAACTGTCCACGTTCATTTCTGACTGTGTCATTCACTAGCTGTGCCAAATCTTGCTGCCACTTAATTCTCTATGTACCAGTTTTATCATATATAAAGTAAACATAGTAACAGAACCTATCACATGACTTATTTTGAAGATTAAATGAGATAACTGATGTAAAGCCCTAAGATAGAGACTTGTACATAATAAGTGCTTGATAAATGCTACCTCCCACTACTTGTCCAAAAATTTACAGAAATTCTGGGAAAACTCTCTGAGTGTCTTCCCAATCCATAATGAACTGAATATTTCGAGGGAACATTCTGTAGCAGTATGTTCTTGAAAAATATTCTGTATCTCAAGAATAAGATATCTTGTTAAGTATATTTGTAATAGTTTTCTGGTGTTCTGCAGCGCACTAGCCTCATCAAATATTAATAGATATTTGTCTCAGTCCATTTGTGTGGCTATAAAAGAATACCTGAGGCTGGGTGATTTGTAAAGAAAACAGGTTTATTTGGCTGCTGGTTCTTCAGGCTGTACAAGAAGCATGGCACCAGCATCTGCTTCCAGTGAGGCATCCAGGCTGCTTTCACTCATGGTGGAAGGCAAGGGGAGCAACATGTGCGGAGGTCACATAGTGAAAGAGGGACTGGGAGAGAGGGGAAGAGGTGGCAGGCTCTTTTCAGCAAACAGCTTTCAAGAAAACTAAGAGTAAGAACTCACTCACTTCCACAAGAATGGTACCAAGCCATTCATGAGGGATCCACCCAAACAACCCAAACACCACCCACCAGGTACCACTTTCAATACTGGGGATCAAATTTCAACATGAGACTTGGCAGGGCCAAACAAACCATATCAAAATCATTGCAATATTATATATATTTTAATTGTGTAATCAAATAAACTGTTACTGTAGAGCTTCTCAGAGCCTTTAATAGGCTAAGAGGTGATATATTTATAGTTATTTACCCAGAATCACCATACAGCATGCCCTGCAGGGTACCATTTTCATAAAACTACAAACAAGAGTGCAGAGCATGGCAGCCCTGCGTTTTCTAAACATACCTGAAGATTTTTCTGTGAAGCAACTTAAGTTACAACTAATTCTTAGAAACTTTGAATCAAAGTAAATTTTTGATATCAATTCTTTTCAACATATGGATATATAAAAGGTTAAATGCTCCAAAGTAAAGGGACAGCCCATTCCATTTTGTAATAATTACACCCAGTTTATGTCAATGGAGTACTTAAAACTTAAATGCCTTAGCCTCTAGAATAAAGAACTTCATTTAATTTATAACCTAGTTTTAAAAATCTGTCTCAGCTACAAAGTGAGTTTCCTAGATAGAAAAGATAACCAAATATTACCATACCACCTAAATTTTCCATAAAATATGAAATAGAAAGTAAGAAAAAGAAATGAGAAGTTTGACATATAAATACCAGCAAAAGTCTAGCAAAAAATAGGCAATAAATGACCAGATTATTTTAAATGGCATTTCAACATCCGCATCCACATTCCACGACAGTGCCCACAGTCTTTTCAGAAGGGATATAAACTAGTCATTCCCATTCTCCCTGATCCCATGCTATATTGTAAGGGCTACCAAGAATCTCAAAGTAACACTATTTTGCAGATCTGTCTGATGCAGAAAGTAGTTCTTAACTTTTGGTGGATTATGGGCTCCTTTGATCATCTGATGACAGCTCTCTGCCCACAGAAGTATACAAGGCATACCCACAAAGTGTTTACCTATAATTTCAAGTGATTCCTGGAACACTTGAAATCCACCCATGATCTTTGGTCCTGAGGTTCTAGTGTAGCAATTTAGCATAAATGGTGTTTTCCAAGCCCAGCTGACTAAAAAACAGAATTCTGATTTTAAATAAAAATCCAAAAGGAAAATGTACATGATTTCATTGAGGGCTTCAAATACTTGTGGGAGAAGAATTTAAAATAGGCATACAGGAACATAGCCATCTTGATATAAGATGTTTATATTGAAATGACTTTTAAAAATAAACAGCATATGCTGTGCATGTTTTTCACGATTTTTCAGTAAAAGTGAAGACAAATAACTATTTATAAGTGAACTATTAACTATTTTATATTTAACAAAATGTAGAAATCATTTAACAGAAAATATTAGAAAAAAGGTTCATGGAATTATAAAAGTATAGAATTCTTTAAGGTTTTAAAAGGAGCTTTAAAAAGATCTAGTAGTCCTCTTATTTTACAGCACAAGGAAAAAGTAAACCCAAAGAGGTCAAGAGCTTTGCATAAAGTCATATGGTTAACAGGGTTAGCATATGTGTTTTTTTTACTTTTACATCTTATTTTTTTAAATCCTATAACTGTCTTCCAAGATAAACACCAATGAAGCTAATTTTTTTATTCTTGGAAAATTATTATTTTAAAAATGCTACCAAGGCAAGACATGGATCCTAGGAAACCTTGGGTGCCGTTTCCACGCTATCTGAGCTGGGCGGATGCCATGTGAGAAGGCTTCAGGTCTGTTCTCCCTCCATCAAAAAGATAATCACCATGATGAAGATCATCTGTGGCATCTCTTGAGAATAAAATACAAAAAGAGAGTGGGAGGAAACTCATGAGGTTTCAAGAAGGCTTCAGGGGCACAATTAAGTCAGTGACCAGGTAGGAGTTGCCCCCTCATCACATGATGCAAGCTCTGGCTTTAATGACCACTGTCACACAAAATTAATTACAGCTACAGTGACCTGGCCTGATTGCAACTTCACAATTCTAATCTTGAAATGGATTTTATTTTTTAAGATCCTTGAAATGGGACAGGTCTACTGTGTTAAGAAGTTTTTATTAAAGTCCCATTAAGCTGCTATAACTTGGAAGGAGAAACAAGTACTAGATGTTTGCACATTTTGGGAAATGTCATGCTTAAAGGTGTTTGGTTTGGCTTTATTTTTGATGCCTGAATGGACTTAACAAAATCAGTTCCCTTAGTTCTTTATGTGTCTTTCTGACTAGAATGTAAGCTCTTTAATAGCAGAAGTCATTTCTGTCTTATTCACTGCTAGATCTGCAAGACATTAAGACAGTAGCTTGTATCCAGCAGCTGCTCCACAAAAGTATTTGTATATTTGTAAAAGGTAGGGATGGAGATGACTTTCCTCCCAAATCTGGGTGTATATAAACAGACCATGCATATATTTCTTTTCTTGACCCCAGTGCCATCGATTTCCAATCATATTATGAAATAAAAATATTTTGTGATATAATTTCAGGTGACCAACCAGATATCTCCCCTTTCATTAGAACAGCTTTTTCGAAAAGAAATCAAACTTTTCTTCTATTACAGAAAGATGATAATGCTAAACTATCACACAGTGCTTAGCAGCAACAGTGGCAGCAGTAGCAGAAATAATTGTAAGAGCTACCATCTATTAAATATCTGCTATAATACACTAGTCATTTAGTGCCTATTAGGTGCCATATTAAATGCGCTATCAATGCTACTTCATATTAAAATTAAATATTAAATGCAATACCAATGCTACTTCACAATGCTGTGAGGTAGAAATTTTTATCCCATTTACAGATGGAGACACTGTAGTTCAGAGAGGTTAAGATATTTTTCTCAAGTCATACATCTAGGAGTATTTCAAATTCAGACCTGCATAAAGCCACATTCCATATAATTTTAATGTACCATACTGCCTTCTTAGGAGTTGACAAATGAATACGTATCCAATTAATGATTCTTACAAGCATGTTTTTAATCATTTTAGCTTATATTAAATGTGATTGTTATATTAAAACTTAACTATTTTTAAATGTGGATTTTTTCAAATATATTTGTTAATGAACTTCATTTTGTTTTGTTTTGAGATGGAGTCTTGCTGTGTCACCCAGGCTGGAGGATAGTGGCATGATCTCAGTTCACTAAAACCTCTGCCTCCTGGGTTCAAGCGAGTCTCCTGCCTCAGCCTCCAGAATAGCTGAGACTACAGGTGTGCACCACCACGCCCAGCTAATTTTTGTATTTTTAGTAAAGACGGGGTTTCGCTATGTTAGCCAGGCTGGTCTTGAACTCCTGACCTGAAGTGATCTGCCTGCCTTGTCTTCCCAAAGTGCTGGGACTACAGGTGAGAGCCACCGTGCCCAGCTATTGTTAATGAACTTCTAATCCTCATTTTTTTAAATGTATTAATACTTAAATACTTTATACCCAAGATTCTTGTGTTTTAAGGAAAGTTTTTTAATTTTTATGTGGCATTTTAATGAAACACAGAAGCAAAGGTGCATTGTTTATTTAATCTGTTTGTCAAAGTAGATCATATTCATCACTGCTAGGAAAATCTTACTAGATTGTACCTTTTACAGAATTTTGAAAAAGCGTTTATTCTTCCCCTTCCCTCACACACTTCCAGCCAATTATTTTAAAATAATGCTAACTTCTCTTTTTAAAAATACTACCTACATTTGGGAACCATGATTACAATTTCACTCAGATATTTCTATCAAATATTTCACAGTACACCCTGACCTGATGAAACTGACCCTCACAACAAATCCATCATCAACTGGAATCAAGTGAATGGATTGTGTGACTTATTTTAGAGACAGGGAAACTAAAATCCCAGGGTCACAGGGTGAGTTAGGGAGAGTCCAGATACAATCTCAGACTCTTTCAACACTCATCCATGAGTGTTGCAGTGAATTCTGTTGTTAGTTATTCCACTACCTCAACAAGAGTGTTAGCTGGGCATTTAGTGTATCAGTAAGTAAACAGTTAATCCCCCTGCCCTGCCCATGGCGCAGTTTCCCAGTGCAGTAATACTGCACTCACATATGCACATGATATATGCATTAGCCTGAGACTCAGAAAGCTCCAGAATTGTTTGACCTTTATTTGATGACCTACAAATAACTGCCCTCATTTCCAGAACTGTACCATCCCAAAATGTTTTTCTTTTACCTTGTACTTCTGAATACTTATTTTTAACATAGCCAAAAGGAGCACAACTAAATGAAAAAGATCAAAAATCCATTCACATCATTATACTTAAAGAAGTCTAAATTGGATATCCCCTTTGATATAATTTGGCATTGGGATTTAATGCTGACTCAGAATTGGATTAATAATTTAAATCATGAGGTTAATGCCCATGACACATTTTGCTAAATTGTGAATTGCTATATAATCTTGAAAGGACAGAAGTTGATATGCACAAAGCTAAGTAATGCTGCATGAAATGTTTCTATCACCCCTCGAAGCAAAAGCTGATGAAGAAAATCAGTAAGACAAAGATATAATTCAGTCAATCAGAAAGACTGTGGTCTCTAATTTAAAAAAATTTTTTTTTAGACAGGGTCTTGTTACGTTGCCCAAGCTGGTCTTGAACTCCTGGCCTCAAGTGATTCTCCCACCTCAGCCTCCCAATATGGTCTCTAATTTGAAAAAGTCGGGAGGCAGGAGTATTTTGTCACTTCACTCCTTATTAAAATCTGTTTGTTTTTTTAAACATTAAATTTCGAAATGCACTCTTTAGATATTTCTCAGGTTTGTAAAAATGCATGAAGAAGAAAAACTGATTATTATAATATTAAAGTTTCCTTTTCAAATTACTCAAATCTTATTTCATCTCTAAAGAGATCACCAGGGCTGTTATGCTTAGACAGTTTAGACCATGTCATTTTGCTCTCAAAAGCCACCAGGTCTTTAATGAACTGATCCCAAACCACTTCACCCAACTGCACTTCCCAGAACATCCCACCATGTACCTACGTGCTTATCGTGACAGCTTGTCCACACCCCCCGTTCTCTTTTTCACAAATTCCTTTTAAGAGTCAAAGCTCACCTCAAGTGCAACTTTCTTGATGAAGCAATCCCTAATTCACACAATCAAAATAAAACAGTTCTTTCATCACCAAAACACATTATCTTCCCACTCTTTAAGAATCTGTTTTCCTTTGGCTTGATTTATAGGGTTTTTTGATCATTCTCAAATGCAAGTACCTTGATATCAGAGATCATTTTTGTCTATCTGTCCCCTCTAGTACCTAGCACTATAACTATAATTTAAAAGCTATAAATTTCCCAAACTCTGAAATGCTATGAAAATGTTTAACAGAGTTGGATTATTTTCAGACAATGTTTTGTCTGTTTTATTTTTTATTTTAGATTTAGGGGTTACATATGCAGGCTTGTCACATAGGCTTTTTGCATGACGCTGAGGTTTGGGGTATGAAAGATCCTGTCACCCAGGTGTTGAGTATAGTACCCAACAGATAGTTTTCCAGCCCTTGTCTCCCTCCCTCTCTCTCTTCCCTTCTAATAGTCCCCAGTGTGAGATAATTTTTGAATTTACATTATATTTAACACAAGAAAGATAAAAGAATTGCTCCTGGTGTCAACTAATCAAATCAACTGATTGTCTCCATCTATTAGTGTTGCTATAACAAAATACCTGAGACTGGGCAATTTATGAACAATAGAAATTTATTTCTCACAGTTCTGGAAGTCCAAGATTAAGGTGCTGGCAGGTTTGGTGTCTGCCGACAGCCCATCCTCTCTGCTTCCAATATGGCTTCTTGTTGCTTCATCCTCTAGAGGGGATAAAGCTGTCCTCATGTCGTGGAAGAGTTGGAAGGGAAAGAACTTCTCAAGTCCTTTTATAAGGGTCTTAATTCTATCGATCAGGGCTCTGCCCTCATGACATAATCATCTCTTAAAGGCCCCATCTTTTAATACTATCACACTGGCAATTAAGTTTCAACATACGAATTTTGGGAGACACATTCAGACCATAGAACTGATATTTACCAAAGATCTATTATCATTGTAGCTGTTCAGTATCAAATTGTTGGGGAAAAGATATAAAGAAATATTAAAATGGGTCCTGCATTCAAAAAGAACACTCAGGAGGAGGATACATGTGGCTCAGATGAACATAATAGTCTCTTAGAGAAGGAAGCGATATCTTACACTTAGTGTGGTCTGAAAAAGCTGCATAGAAGAGGGAGGTTTGATCTGAACCATGGAAAATTTAATTGTCTGACTACAGGAAATGTCTTACTGAAGTTGAAAGAATTATGTGAGAAAAAGTATGGAGACAGACATGCTCAAGAGAAGTAAGATAATTTTTTGCAAAACTAATAAAGGGAAATTGGGTTGGACCAAACTATAAAAACACTTGCAGAGTTAACCTCATGACCTAATAATACCTTGTTAGTATTTATAAACCTATATTATAAATATCCCATAATAAATACCTTGTTAGTATTTATAAACAAGGTCACTAAGGGAGTAAATTACGTATGCACGAGATAAAACCTGGCCAAGCACAGAAAGGACTCAAAACCTGAGATACAGGAAGAAGTGAAGGATCAAAAATTCTAATATCCTTGACTCATTCATTCTGGAATGACTGAAAAACTCAAAATCTAGACCAGCAGATTTTGCATACTTAAGGAAAAGGGAAAAGACAAATTGCCTCCCCTTATATCCAATGCCTAGAGCATAGTAAATGCTCAATAAACCCTGTGGATGGGAAAAAAAAGGAAGATGAAAGGGAGGAAGAGAAGAAAAGAGGGAGGAAGAGAAAAAAAAAAGAAAGGGAGAGCAAGACAGCTCTGAGTAGCAGCAACTTAAAAGCCTCCTTCTCAGGAAATTGGATACTGGGAAAGACCCTAAAGACTAAAATAATAATGATAACATTATTCATTTATGTGGGCCAGACACCATTATAAGCACTTGACATGTATTAATTCATTTGATCTTCACCACAACCCACGAAGTGGGTATAATTATTACACAAATTTATTGATACAAAAACTGAGGATCAGAGAAACAGCAAGACACACAAAGACAGTAGGCAATGGAACTATGATTTTAACAGTTTAACATCAGATCTTGCATTTATAACCCTGAAAAAGAGGTCACGGTTTTCTTTAGCCTTTGTAGAATATATCAAACCATTGCCGAATGTAACAAACCATGGCTTCAGAAGTCTATTCAGTTCCACTGTGTCACCCAATTGGAGGCCTGGATTGGTATTCTAAATAATAATTCAACTCACTATTTTGTATACAGTGGAAGCAACAACAAGCCTCATCTTTAAAACAAAAATAAGAGCAACATATTTTCCTCTGCCTGCCCTAAACAAATAGTGAAGGTTAATCATATTTTAAAATATCAACTATGCCCTATGTTTATATACCACATGATTTTATTACCAATTTAATATTACAAAAGGTTGTCCATCACTATAAAATGATCTCTATATCAAAGTATGTCACTCACATTAGCAATGTATATAATAGTATTTGTACGACAAATTAATTCTACCAAAAGTAACTATGGCACATTTAATTACGAAATTATTCTGCTTGGACTTGAAAAGAGGCAGTCCAATGAAACACTAATCCATATTTATGTTATATATGTGTGTGTGTATGTGTTATATGTACGTCTGTATGTGTGTGTGTCTGTGTGTATATATATAAATCCTTAAATAAATGAAACAGACCAAGTGACTTTTTACTTGGATATATCCTTCACTGTTCCTGCATAAGCAATGTTTGCCTACAAAGGCCACAAATCCTACATGATCCCATAATCCCAATTTGGTAGGAAAGACTTTGAATTTAGCTGTTTCTTCATAAAAATAAAAGTCAAACTAGTGGGCTAAAAATAAATTGTTTCATCTGATATACGGAAATTGTTATATAGTCATACAGTTTGTGTCTAGCATTTCAAATGATATTCAGAAGCTAATTTATCACAAATACTGACAGAAGGCAAGCTTCAACATGAGGCAGATATAAAATAATTCATTTAAAACAGGGAAAAGACCTTCTACACAAAATTCTTATCATAAAGCTTGAAAAGCTAGAACTTGATAGCATGACACAATGCACATTTAATAATGAATTAAGGCATCCTTTAGAGCATTCAAAGTGAAATAAATTGAAAGGTGAAAATGCAGCCTTAGCTCTCTGCACAAACTAAATGTAGAGAACCAGGAATAAAGATAAATTAATCCATTTAGAAATCTTCTATAAAAGACTCCGCTAAAAAGGGTGAAATTTTGCATATCCATATTCTCTTGGAATAAAAAAAATCAAGTAACGTGTTCCAAAAGACTATATTATAACTTAAATATATTCCAACATATGAGAATTGAAATATATGTAATGAAAGTTATGGATTCCCTGCACCAGTAAAATATATTTTGGAAAGAAAAATCTCCAGATGTCATAGAATCATAAGGTTGATAAAACACTATAATCTAATATTTAAAGTCCCGGTTCAAAATACTCGAAAGTGATCACGTGTTCTCTAGTTGATTACTTCTAGTAGTGAGAAACTCACTACTACTGAGGCTGCCTGCTCCACTTTGGGGTAAACTGTTTTTCTGTATAATCCACTCTCTGGCTCTAGTTTTGTCCTCTTGTCACGAACAGAGTAAACCTAATTCTTCTACATGAAAGCCCTCCAAATCATTTCAAACAGCTATCATATCCTCTCGGATTCTCTCTTCTCCCGGCTAAATTTTCTTGATGCCTTCACCCATTCCTTAGAGGAATGTTCAAGTTTCTTCCCCTCTTCCTCTCCCCTTTAGCTGCATTTATCTTAACTGCAAAATTCTGGGTATATAGTCAGACCTGAACAGGACTCATGACAGTCTGACATTCCATACTTTAATCAGTGGAGTATTTCAAAGTTTCATTGCCAGAGTTGTTTATTAGACAACTAACATATACATACTGCAACTACAATTTTTCTGTTACCAAAGCAACATGTACCAGCATTGCTGCTATGTATAATAATACTTTTTCTGAAACTACCTTTAAAGTCAGTTTATAAGTATAGAAAATAAGATCCTGTCTCATATCATACTTTTCTTTGTGCATTTATTATTCTATTATTATTATTTTAAACAAGAATGAATTTACTCTGTTTAGCTACCTTATACAACATATTTTATTCTGAGTAATTTCTAGTTCTTTTAAAAAACTAGATACAACCTCAAAATATGAAAATCTGCTACCACAATCAAAACAGTATGTCATAGGACCTGAAGACAAGTCCAAAAGAAGAGCAAAAGTAGTTTGAATGATGGCAGTATTACTTGAGAGTGGCAGTATACACACACACATATGTACATATATATTCAATATATAAATATATTTTCTCAGATTAACTGCTACAACTCATTGTGATAGGTACATTTTTATCAATGTTATAAAAATCCACAACACTAGCTTATGGCTGTAGATTACACTGGACATATGGCTGAAATGTTATGGATGTCACAGTATCTTCCCATCCCACCCTGTGCAATGTCAAATTAAAGCCTACTTCTTGTTGTTGAATCATAAACGATTAAGTGTTTGTATCTGATAACCTTCTTCATAGGTCTTGTCATACTTTATTGCAATCATTAACTAACTTATCTTCCCCACTGGAGTCTAAGCCCTTGGAGGGCAGAGACATTAGTTTTCACTTCTGTTTTACCAGCTCCTAGAACAGAATCTGGGACACAGTAATAATTTTTGCAAATATTTCTAATATTTGCTAAAATAACATCATAAAATTAGACAATTTATTCATATTTCTCTTTGCCTCCTTTTTCAGTAGGATGAAGAAAACAAGGTAGAAATAGAACCCAAATCCAGATGTGGGGTGCTTAAAATTCTCAGCTCGATTATATCTCTCAACACAATGCAAATGAAATGCTTCACATTGAGGTGAACACACCAACTACACGTCTACATTTATTAGCCCAATATCAATAACAGTGATCGATCTCATTATAGATACTCTTTCCAACCTCAACAGTTCAAAAAGTCAATTTTTAATGTTAGAAATGTTTATCATTCACATCTTAAAACTAAAAAAGACTGCAGACCAACCCAATAGTGTCAAAGTAACCAAGCCTATTAATAGAATATAACTTATAAGCAGTGAGTGTTACTATTAAATGGTTCATGGAATTTTAAAAATCATTAACATGAGCAGAAATATATTTACATAAATTACATTGTTTCTTTCAAGCTATTATGAAGTAGAACATGCATTTCAATAGACTTCTGGAAAGAATTATAGTATATTCTAGTAAGTATATAGAAAATCTTTAACAACTCCTTCCATATTAAATGTCTCATACTCTTTATTATTTGTTATCTGAGAAATACTAGTCATGAATTATTCATAATATCAGCCAGATCTGTTACATCAGGTGTCAGATTTATCTAGAGGTAGAAAGTGCTGAGTTTTACATGAAGTATTCATTAAACTTAGTGAACTCATTAAAGTATGTTAATTAGGTAGTAGACAAAGAAACTTGGTATTTGGTAGAGATTGGGCCCTGTTAATACCTTGCTTTGTGCTAATACCTTGGCTGCAGTTTTTTCCCCCTTAATGAGCACAGGGAAAAGCTGATTATTCCAAACGCAGAAAAAGAAAAAATCACATGTGTTACGTGTTGGAAAAATTGCCCCAGGTGACAAAAAGAAACACATACCAAAGGAACTGGCACTCTAACAAAGAGTATCATTTCAAAGCTTCTAAAATTTTATTTGGTACAATATTCTGTCATGAGAAAACTACAGGTTAATTTGGATATTATCAAAAACAGTTCATTACTTGCAATTACTGTTTCACTAACACAGCTTTTTCATCTCGATTAAGTTTGGCCTATATCAAAAATATATGATACCTGTCCTTTTTTTTTATTATTTTGGGTTTTTTAACATTAAAAATTTAAATACCTGAGAATATATGTTTTCATTTACAGGTAAGGCAAAAGAAATCACAAGTAGTATCATTACAATAAAATAATTTGCTGTTAAATGAAAGCTTTTCAAAGACTATATTAATATAGTCTTTGTATAATTTATATACATATAGGGTTTTCCACAAAAAGACCTGAATTTGAACATAGAAAGAGCAAACATTTGGATGCTCATGCCAACCAACACACAAATTGTACTGAAAAGTTGGCCTCTGGACTCTTTTATCAGAGTTTTACTAGCTACCTCCAAGATTACCATTCAAATCACACAAGCCAATTTCTATGGCTCAGTGGTATATGTGAAGTTTGCTTGTACAAAATAATTAATTTTTTATATTTAAATTAGGTATATTTTTGAAAACAAAAATAAGTATTTCTTTCCAGTTGTCAAATAGCTTAAGATTTGCTACTCCGAGTTTGTAATACCCTGCAACACAGATATGTAATCATATTTCACAGTGTCCTGCTTCCCCTTTTGTACTCCAATCCCCACCCCACACTTTCCTAGCCTCCACCTCCATTAACTAGTTTTATAATTTATATTTTCCTTCACTTTATATCTTCTTTCTTTCATTAATAAGTAATATGTTTAGATTCAAGTATGTTAAAAGGGAGTGTTTGATAATATTACATTCCAGTGTGTTGCAATACTCACAATATCATACCCAAAACTTAACATATGGCCTTTAAAAGGTAAAACGAAAACTCAGAAAGAAAATGAAAAGGTGGGTAATCGCCACTTAAAAATAATTGTGTGGAGAATATGGAAATATAGCCCCAAGTCATCAAAGAAAAAGATGAAAGAGTATAAACACAAAATAAGCAAAAAGAAACATATTCTTCACTTCAGGTTTTAAATTTGTTTTTTGTGCATTTGGTATTCTTATTTCCCTAAAATTGATTTGTTAAATGGCTGTTTTCCTCTAACTTCATTCCAGTATTTTAAAAATTGTTTTAGTCCCTTCAGAAATGAAACAAGATATGGCTGTTATAAAAAAGATTTCTTAGAAATTATCTAAAAGGCAAGTGAGGTACTGTGAATAAGAGCATGATACTATAGTCTCTCATCTAATTTACAAGAGCAATTTACCACATTACCTAATGGGGTACCATAAGGACACAAAGTTGAGTTGGGGGAAGGCGGGTGGACAATACACATGATCAAAACTGCCAGGTCCACGTCTATCTTTCCTCTCAACTGGAAGTTAAAGACAAATGCTTTGGCAACCTATCAATCATCCTCATCAACCAGTTACTCTTGCAGTAATATCCACTTCAAAACACAATGGACACTTTCAAGATTTATGTAGGACATACAGATATAGCAAGGTTTGTCAGCTTAGAGAGCAATAGGTAACTGTTACTGACTTTAGTTCCTGGGTAAAACAAAACACAACAAAACAAAAAGCTTTGGAATATGAAGGTACTAAGGCCTAGAGGTAAATTTATAAATATATGCATATAACTTTCAAAGATCCTGCTGTGAGTGAAGCTGAAATATACTGGTTTCAATTTTAAATATACAGACATTCTCATGGCTAGCAAATCATATAGAAATCTGATTAACCATGAGTCAAGATGCCTGAAGGGAAAGCTCAGGAAAACAAGGGAATTACAAACAAGAGAAAAGTTGTTGGTTTTTATTACTGCTATTATTTTTGTATTATTTTTGTAATACAGGCTACCTATTTTGATAGAGTAGAATAGTTTCTAGTCACAGAGATTACTGGAAGACAGTTTTTTTAAAAAATCCTGCATCTCCTTAGAGAGAAAACTCTTTTAAATACACACTAATTATAATAAATTACAATTTTAAGGAAACTGTAAGCCACTCCACATTTGTCTCCTCAAAACAATGAATAAAGAGGTTTGGTTGTTCTGGATACAGTTTTAAAAAAATGAATGCTTAAGCAATTTTTTTTTTACCATAGAAAAAATAAGCTGTAAAACAATTTAGATATAATCTAACCAGAAATAAGGAAAGAGCCTAGATGATCTCTTAGTCTCTTTAGCAATTGTTTATGATATAAAGAATATATACATTACTCAAACATTCATATTAGGTTACTGCATGAGGGAGAAGTTAAAGAGTCTGTAGAGTCAGGATACTAGTCATTTTAACTATTAATGAGTAGAATATCTCCATAAAGCATATTTTTGAAACTACTGTTTTACTTTTCAAAGCACAAGGTTTGAGGTCCCATGCTTAGCTTGTGAATATTACAAGTTTAACTAAAATTCCATTGCCTGAAGTAAGGTATCCTAATGTACTAAAATATTCATTTATAGTAAAATATATATATACATTTTTGATGAAATCTTAAGTTTCAACACTTTTACTTCCTAAGATTGTACAAATCATGTTAACTATGCAGTTTGAATAATTCAGTTTGAAAAATGGGAATGAAACCAACAAATAGAAAGCCTAAAAAAGTATTAATGAATTCCTCAGAGATCCATAAACAAACAATGCTAAAAGGCAAAGTAGTACATTTTCACAGGCATTCTAAGAAAATCTCATACAGTAAAATTCCATAAAGCACTTTCAAACAGAGCTAAGTATTAGACTATCCTGAAGATTTCTAAACTCAATCTAATCAAAAGAAAGACTTCCACTCATTCAGTCTCAATATTGTCATTAAACACTATTCTCGTCTTTTTTTTTTTTTTTTTTTTTTTGAGACGCAATCTCGCTCTGTTGCCAGGCTGGAGTGCAGTGGTGCAAACTCGGCTCACTGCAACCTCCGCCTCCCAGTTCAAGTGATTCTCCTGCCTCAGCCTCCAGAGTAGCTGGGATTACAGGCATGCGCCACCAGGCCCAGCTAATTTTTGTATTTTTAGTAGAGACGGGGTTTCACCATGTTGGCCAGGATAGTCTCTCGATCTCTTGACCTTGTGATTCGCCCACCTCAGCCTCCTAAAGTGCTGGGATTACAGGCGTGCGCTACCGCGCCTGGCGAACATTATTCTTGTCTTGCCTTTTCATGATATTCATATTACACTAGAAGAGAAACAAATTAAATTGAAAGACCCTAATGAACAGCAGTTAGAAAAAGAAATTATACCAGTTTTCAGAGGGAATGCTTCCAGTTTTTGCCCATTCAGTAGGATATTGGCGGTGGGTTTGTCATAGATAGCTCTTATTATTTTGAGATACGTCCCATCAATACCTGATTTATTGAGAGTTTCTAGCATGAAGCATTGCCGAATTTTGTCAAAGGCCTTTTCTGCATCTATTGAGATAATCATGTGGTTTTTGTCTTTGGTTCTGTTTATATGCTGGATTACATTTATTGATTTGTGTCTGTTGACAGGGATGCCCTCTCTCACCACTCCTATTCAACATACTGTTGGAAGTTCTGGCCAGGGCAATCAGGCACAAGAAGGAAATAAAGGGTATTCAATTAGGAAAAGAGGAAGTCAAATTGTCCCTGTTTGCAGATGACATGATTGTATATCTAGAAAACCCCATTGTCTCAGCCCAAAATCTCCTTAAGCGGATTAGCAACTTCAGCAAACTCTCAGGATACAAAATCAATGTACAAAAATCACAAGCATTCTTGTACACCAATCACAGACAAACAGAGAGCCAAATCATGAGTGAACTCCCATTCACAATTGCTTCAAAGAGAATAAAATACCTAGGAATCCAACTTACAAGGGATGTGAAGGACCTCTTCAAGGAGAACTACAAACCACTGCTCAATGAAATAAAAGAGGATACAAACAAATGGAAGAACATTCCATTCTCATGGGTTGGAAGAATCAATACCGTGAAAATGGCCATACTGCCCAAGATAATTTATAGATTCAATGCCATCCCCATCAAGCTACCAATGACTTTCTTCACAGAATTGGAAAAAACTACTTAAAGTTCATATGGAACCAAAAAAGAGCCCGCATCGCCAAGTCAATCCTAAGCCAAAAGAACAAAGCTGGAGGCATCACGCTACCTGACTTCAAACTATACTACAAGGCTACAGTAACCAAAACAGCATGGTACTGGTACCACAACAGAGACATAGATCAATGGAACAGAACAGAGCCCTCGGAAATAATGCCGCATATCTACAACTATCTGATCTTTGACAAACCTGACAAAAACAAGAAATGGGGAAAAGATTCCCTATTTAATAAATGGTGCTGGGAAAACTGGCTAGCCATATGTAGAAAGCTGAAACTGGATCCCTTCCTTACACCTTATACAAAAATTAATTCAAGATGGATTAAAGACTTACATGTTAGACCTAAAACCATAAAAACCCTAGAAGAAAACCTAGGCAATACCATTCAGGACATAGGCATGGGCAAGGACTTCATGTCTAAAACACCAAAAGCAATGGCAACAAAAGCCAAAATTGACAAATGGGATCTAACTAAACTAAAGAGCTTCTGCACAGCAAAAGAAACTGCCATCAGAGTGAACAGGCAACCTACAGAATGGGAGAAAATTTTCGCAACCTACTCATCTGACAAAGGGCTAATATCCAGAATCTACAATGAACTCCAACAAATTTACAAGAAAAAAACAAACAACCCCATCAAAAAGTGGGCAAAGGACATGAACAGACACTTCTCAGAAGAACACATTTATGCAGCCAAAAAACACATGCAAAAATGCTCATCATCACTGGCCATCAGAGAAATGCAAATCAAAACCACAATGAGATACCATCTCACACCAGTTAGAATGGCCATCATTCAAAAGTCAGGAAACAACAGGTGCTGGAGAGGATGTGGAGAAATAGGAACACTTTTACACTGTTGGTGGGACTGTAAACTAGTTCAACCATTGTGGAAGTAAGTGTGACGATTCCTCAGGGATCTAGAACTAGAAATACCATTTGACCCAGCCATCCCATTGCTGGGTATATACCCAAAGGACTATAAATCATGCTGCCATAAAGACACAGGCACATGTATGTTTATTGTGGTACTATTCACAATAGCAAAGACTTGGAACCAACCCAAATGTCCATCAACGATAGACTGGATTAAGGAAATGTGGCACATATACACCATGGAATACTATGCAGCCATAAAAAATGATGAGTTCATGTCCTTTGTAGGGACATGGATGAAACTGGAAAACATCATTCTCAGTAAACTATCGCAAGGACAAAAAACCAAACACCGCATGTTCTCACTCATAGGTGGGAATTGAACAATGAGAACTCATGGACACAGGAAGGGGAACATCACACTCCAGGGACTGTTGTGGGGTGTGGGGAGCAGGGAGGGACAGCATTAGGAGATATACCTAATGCTAAATGACAAGTTAATGGGTGCAGCAAACCAACATGGCACATGGATACATATGTAACAAACCTGTACATTGTGCACATGTACCCTAAAACCTAAAGTATAATAATAAAATAAAAAAAGAAAAAGAAATTATATGATATCAATTAAAAATTGTTAAGGCTATAATTTTAAATTGGCAATATGTGATCTGGGGTGCTCCTGAAATCTTATTCATATAATCAAAGCGTATTTATAAATCTAATTTAATAGAAAAATGAATACATGGCTGGGTGTGGTGGCTCACGCCTGTAATCCCAGCACTTTGGGAGGCTGAGGCAGGTGGATCACTAGGTCAGGAGATTGAGACCATCCTGGCTAACATGGTGAAACCCGTCTCTACTAAAAATAAAAAATAAAAAATAAATTAGCTGGGCGTGGTGGTGGGAGCCTGTAGTCCCAGCTACTTGGGAGGCTGAGGCAGGAGAATTGCTTGAACCCGGGAGGCAGAGGTTGCAGTGAGCCAAGATCGTGTCACTGCACTCCAGTCTAGGTGACAGAGCAAGACTGCGTCTCAAAAAAAGAAAGAAAGGAAGGAAGGAAGGAAGGAAGGAAGGAAGGAAGGAAGGAAGGAAGGAAGGAAGGAGAGAAAGAAAGAAAGAAAGAAGAAAGAAAGAAAGAGAAAGAAAGAAAGAAAGAAAGAGAGAGAGAGAAAGAAGAAAGAAAGAAAGATGAATACACAAACTATTAATGTACTTTGGTTTCTTACTTTTCATCCAAAAGGATATATGATTTTTTGGCCAAATATGGTAAAAGTCCTGGACAACAATAATGCTCTCACATACTCCCACTTGTTCTTACTGAAAATTCATCAATACATAACTATATTTTTCAATTTTGGATACTCATGCCTTAGCAGATGGAACATGCCACACAATAAAATGTTGAAAGTCGAAAGAAGTAAGGAGAGCAGTAAATAATTTGGTTTCATCAGAATGCTAGAATATAACTTAGTAGTGTTAGAGCCTAAATAAACCTTTACTGTGGACTTAAAGAAAATGCTAGAATGCCATGCAATTCTTTATTTTTAGCAGTTTTATTGAGATGTAATTCATATACCATACAACCCAACCATTTAAAGTGCACAATTCAATGGTCCTTAGTATGCTCACAGAGTTGTGTAACCATCACTATAATCAATTTTAGAACATTTCCATCACCCTCAAAATAAACTCTGTGCCCATTAGCAGTGACTTTCCTTCCCCCTCCAACCCTCATCCCCTCTTCACCCCAGGCAACCACTAATCTATTCTGTCTCTATGGATTTGCCTAATCTGGACATTTCATTTAAATTGAATCACACAATATTTGATCTTTTGTGACTGGCTTCTTTCACTTAACATAATGTTTTACGGTTTATTCATATCGTAGCATATATCAGTACTTCATTCCTTTCTAATATTAAATAATATTCCACTATATGAATATGCTGCATTTTATATAACTATTCATCAGTTGATGGGCATTTGAGATTTTTCACTTTTTGTCCACTATAAATGTTCTTATGAACATTCCTCTACAGGTTTTTCTGTGGACATATGTTTTCCTTTGCAATTCATTTTTTGTTTATTTTTTATTTATTTATTTTTGTATAAATTTAAGGGGCATAAGTGCGATTTTCTTCCATTGATATGTTGCATAATAGCTTTCAGTGTGTCCATCACCTGAAAAATATACACATGTACCCATAAAGCAATTTATCATCACTCACTCCCCATTACTCTCTCACCTTTCCAAGTCTCCAGTGTCTATCATTCCACATTCTCTGTCCATGTGTACACATTATTTAGTTCCCAATTATAAGTGAGAACGTGCAGTATTTGACTTTAGTTAAGATAATGGCCTCCAATTCCATCCATGTTGCTTCAAAAGATATGACCTCATTCTTTTTTACGGCTGAATAGTATTCCATTGTGTATATATGCCATCTTTTATTTATCCAATCAACCAAAGATGGACACACAGATTGATTCTATATCTTTGCTATTGTAATTAATGCTGTAATAAACATATGAATGAAGGTATCTTTTTTATATAATGATTTTTTTTCCTTTGGATATATACTCAGTAGTGGGATTGCTGGACTAAATGGTAATTCTAGTTCTAATTCTTTGAGAAATCTCCACACTGTTTTTCATGGAGGCTATATTAATCTACATTTCCACCAACAACATATAAGTGGCAATTAAATCTCTAAATACTAACTTTAAAAAGAATACAAAACTGGCCAGGTGCAGTGGCTCATGCCTATAATCCTGGCACTTTAGGAGGCTCAGGCGGGCAGATCACTTGAGGTCAGGAGTTCGAGACCAGCCTGGCCAAAAAGGTGAAACCCCATCTCTACTAAAAATCCAAAAATTAGCTGGGCGTGGTGGCATGCACCTGTAACCCCAGTTACCTGGGAGGCTGAGGGAAGAGAATTGCTTGAGCCCAGGGGGCAGAGGTTGCAGTGAGCCGAGATTGCACCACTGCACTCCAGCCTGGGCAACAGAGCAAGACTCCATCAAAAAAAAAAAAAAGGAAACTATTTTCTTAAACACATGGTAAAAATATTGTATACTTGTCTCAATACTTTTTGTTGGTGGTCATAATCATAAATAAAATGTAAGCAAAATTCACCATACTGTATGCAAATCCAGTTCCCCTTTGATTTTGCTGAGTTCAGCCAAAATTACTATCCATTAAGCTGAACACCAGATTTGTTTCAACAGATACAAAACCAAGAACTTTTCAAGAATGCTTTCTCCTACTCTGGAGTGGAACCTATTAAACAGCAAGGCAAATACTATCAATTGTTTTATCTCAAATGTTTTAATTCATCTGGATTTTTCTTTAAATTGATTTTTTTCTGCTCTGGGATTCTATGTTGAATCTAAAAAGTAAAGATTCAGTCTAAAGGTTTCTAATGCAAAATTTCAATGCACTCATAAAATAGAGCTTTGCAGGACAGCAAATCAATCTGTAAGGATATGTTGAAAAGACTGACTATCTCCTAAATTAACAAGTCAGTTAACATCTAAAAGCTACTCATTGCTTGCAGGAAAGAAAAAAATAAGTGATAAATTGTGTCATGAGCACACTATAAATAGAAAAGAAAAACGCCCTGCTATTAACAAGCAAAATACTCTGTCATTTACTGTCATTGCCCTGAAGATTGTGTATTGGCCTATTATAATTTAATTACATAATTATAATTGCATACTGGTCTATTATAATTTGGTATATTGTAATTTAACTCCAACTCAAAATAAGTTAGAACTTCTCATCATTCATCCATATTTTCTACTCCTCCCATATTTTCTGTAGATTGTTATTTTAATTGCATATTGGTCTATTATAATTTCCTATTTTAGTTTTTTAAGCTCTCTCTTTAATTTCATAGAAAGATTTTATTTTCTCCCTGTGTTAACAATTTAGAAATAACAGAAACAGCTTTAACAAGTTTATCATATCTACCATAAAGACCCATCATCATATCATATAAAATTAAAAATTGGTGTATTTTCTTGATAAAAAAATTCCCAATTATGAACATTTGCTTCATTGTTAAAAAAATAATAATAATAATCCTGATGAAATCTTTTATTTATTCTTCTTGGGTATTTAGAGAAAGGTAAGTGGATAAAATATGAGGAGTAGGTTATAATAACTTTACTCAACTAATAGCTTAAATCTAGAAATAACATAGAACAATATATTATGAAACACTTTAATTTTATGAATTTTACATGGTGTAGTAGAAAATAAAAGAATTAATATTTTTGGATCTATTTTTATGTGCCAGGATTTATCCTGGATGACTTTAATACGTCATCTCATGGATCCCCACAAAAACCATGCAAAATAGGTATTATATCTCTATTTTTCAGATAGATAAACTGAAATTCAGAGAATAAGCTTATTAATACTGAAAACTCATTATCTTTCTACTCAATATTCATATATATTAAGTAATAACAAACAAATATTCAGAAGGGAAAATTATTTATTCTAAAATGCTGCAAATTTGTTGTGTTTATTATTAAAGCTTGCTACTATTATTAGACATTTTAATAATGATAGATTCACTGAAGTAGAAAGAAATCATCAGACAACTCTTGAATACCATCTGAAATATTACATCTCAGAATCTAAAAAATTATAAATCTTTGCAAATTTGACTGCATAATATTTTTACTTCATGTTCGGAACACCATTTTTAAGCTTATAATATTCTCAATTTTTTATGAGAACCAAATGAAATATGTAAAATCAAATGAAATAAACACCGATATTAACCAAGAACATATATGCATTACACAATATAGTTATCTATTTATAAAACAAAGCACATTTTTAGAAAATTCTTATAATAGAATTTCTAATTCTCAGGCCTAAGTTAAATTGGCTTGAATGCTAATCAGTGTAGAAATTTTTAAATGGTCAGCTGGTGACTCATGCACCAAACATTAATTCAAAGATATCACTTTTATGCAAAAATACATTGTTCAATTCTTGAGTTATATTTGTATTTTATACATGTTGTTAGAATACAGTTTCAAAGTTGAGCCAAATTCAGAATACATAATAACTGAGTAGTGATCACATTTGTTTTAATACATTCTACATCTCCTCATTTATTTAAAAATAAATAATTATACAATAGATAAGTGATGTCATTTTCTATGTTCTTGCATGTGAATATTTTTAATTTAAATTGCCAATCTTTATATACAGTGAACAATCCATTCACTACTTAATACTCTGCCACTAAAATATAATTAGTAATATGTTGAAACAGCTTAAGAAAGATGTCTCAAAATACGAAAGAATCCTGAGAGTTTTTATCAGAAAAAAGTGTCAAATTTTGTCAAATGCTTTTTCTATATCTATTGAGATGATCATGTGATTTTTATCCCTCATTCCGTTAATGTGGTATATCACGTTTATTGATTTGTGAATATTGAACCATCTTTGCATCCCAAGGATAAATCCCACTCAGTCATGATGTATTAAAAGAATTTTTGGCTGGGCCTGGTGGCCATGCCTGTAATCCCAGCACTTTGGGAGGCTGAGGTGGGTGGATCACGAGGTCAGGAGTTTGAGACCAGCCTGACCAACATGGTGAAACCCCATCTCTACTAAAAATACAAAAATTAGCCAGGCATGGTAGCACACGCCTGTAATTCCATCTACTCAGGAGGCTGCGGGAGGAGAATGGCTTAAACGTGGGAGACAGAGATTGCAGTGCCCCGAGATCATACCACTGCACTCCAGCCTGGGTGACAGAGTGAGACTGCATCTCCAAAAAAAAAAAAAAGAATTTTTAATGTGCTGTTGACTACAATTTGCTAGTATTTTCTTTTGCATGTACTTCCATCAGCAATATTGGCCTGTAGTTTTCTCTTATAATGTCTTTGTCTGGTTTTGGTAGCAGGGTAATGTTGGCCTCATGAAATGAATTTAAATGTATTCCCTCCTCTTCTGTTTTTTGGAAAAGCTTGAAAATGGTTGTCATGAATTCTTTCTTAACTGTTTGATAGAATTCACCAGTGAAGCCATCTGATCCTGGGCTTTTCATTGGGAGGTTTTTGGTGACTAATTTAATCTTGACATAGTAAAGGCCATGTATAAAAAGCTCACAGCTAAAATCATGGTCAATGTGAAAAAACTGAAAGCTTTTCATCAAAGATCAAGGAAAATGCAAGGATGCCCATTCTCGTCACTTCTATTCAAAATAGTCCTGGAAGTCCTAGCCAGAGAAATAAGGCACGAAAAAGAAATAAAGACGTTCAAATCAAAAACAGAAGTGAAATTGTCTCTGTTTCTTGAGAACATGATTTTATATATAGAAAAACCTAAATATCCCACCAAAAAACTGTTAGAATAAACAAATTCAGTATTGCAAGATACAAAATCAACATACAAAAATTATTTGTATTTATACTAACAATTAGCTATCTAAAAAGAAATTAAGAAAACAATCACATTGACAATAGCATGAAAAAATTAAAATACTTAGGAATAAATTTAACCAAGGAGGTGAAAGACCTGTACACTGCAACTTACAAAAGATGGAAGAAGGAAAGTTGAAAAGACACAAACAAATGGAAAGATATCCTGTGTTCATGAATTCGAATATTTAATATTGTTTAAATATTCATACTACCCAAAACCACCCACAGATTCAATTCGGTCTCCATCAAAATCCCAATGGCATTTTTTTACAAGTAGAAAAACAATTCTGCAATTCATATGAGACCACAAAGGACCCCAAATAACTAAATCAATCTTGAGAAGAAAGAGCAAAACTGGAGGCACCACACTCCCTGATTTCAAAATATATCATAAATCTACAATAATTTAAATAGCATGGTAATGGAATAAAGACAGACATACAGACCAATGAAACAGAATAGAGAGCCCAGAAATAAACCCATCCATATATGGCCAACTAACCTTTGACAAGGGTGCCAAGAATACACACAGGGAAAGAATAGCCTCTTCAACAAATGGTGATGGAAAAACTGGATATTCACATCCAAAAGAATGAAATTTGTCCCTTATACCATTTACAACAAATTTACTCAAAATGGATGTAAGACTTAAACATAAGACTGGAAACAAACTCCTAGAAAAACAACATAGAGGAAAAGCTTCATGACACTGGTCTTGACAATGATTTCATGACTATAATAACAAAAGCACAGGCAACAAAAGCAAAAATATACAAATGGGACTACAACAAACAAAAAATCTTCTGCCCAGCAAAGAGTGAAAAGGCTCCACAGAGTGAAAAACGCAACCTACAGAATGGGAGAAAATATTTGCAAGCCATATATCAAATAAAGGTTTAATTTCCAAAATATACAAGGAACTCCTATAACTCAGTAGCAAAACTCTAATAAACCAATTTAAAAATGGGCTAAAGACTTGAAGAGGTACATCTCCAAAGAAGACATCAAATGGCCAGCATTATATGAAAAGATGGTCATTGTCACTAATCATCAGAGAAATGCAAATTGAATTACTTGAGACATCACTTCACACCTGTGATGGTGACTATTTTCAAAAAAACAAAACTCAACAAGTGTTAGGATATAGAGAAATTGGACACTTATACACTGTTAGTGAGAATGCAAAATAGTAGTCATGGAAAAAAGTATAGAGATTCCTCAAAAAATTAAAAATAGAATATAATCCAGCAATCCCACCTCTGGGTATGTATCCAAAGGAAATGAAATCAGCGTTTTGAAGAGATATCTACATGCCTGCATTCCCATATTAATTGTAGCATTATTCACAGTATCTATGATGTGGAATCAATCTAAATATCCACTGATGGATGAACGCATAAAGAAAATATGGTATATACATACAATGAAATATTCAGCCTTTAAAAAAGAAGAATATCCTGCCACATTTGACAACATAGATGAACCTTGAGGACATTATGCTAAGTGAAATAAGCCAGTCTTGAAAAGACAAATACTGCATTATTCCACTTATATAAGATATTTAAAATAATCAAATTCACAGAAAGAGAAAGTATAATAAACAGTGGTTCAATGAAATACCATCTCATGCCAGTTAGAATGGTAATCATTAAAAAGTCAGGAAACAACAGGTGCTGGAGAGGATGTGGAGAAATAGAAACACTTTTACACTGTTGGTGGGACTGTGAACTAGTTCAACCATTGTGGAAGACAGTGTGGTGATTCCTCAAGGATCTAGAACTAGAAATACCATTTGACCCAGCAATCCCATTACTGGGTATATACCCAAAGGATTACAAATCATTCTACTATAAAGACACATACATACACACTATGTTTATTGCAGCACTATTGGCAATAGCAAAGACTTGGAACCAACCCAAATGACCATCAATGATAGACTGAATAAAGAAAATGTGGCACATATACACCATGGAATACCATGCAGCCATAAAAAAGGATGAGTTCATGTCCTTTGCAGGACATGGATGAAGCTGGAAACCATCATTCTCAGCAAACTAACACAGGAACAGAAAACCAAGCAACACATATTCTCATTCATAAGTGGGAGGTGAACAATGAGAAAACATGGATGCAGGGAGGGGAACATCACACACCAAGGCCTCTCAAGAGATTGGGGTATAGGGGAGGGATAGCATTAGGAGAAATATCTAATGTAGATGATGGGTTGATGGATGCAGCAAACCACCATGGCACGTGTATACCTGTGTAACAAACCTGCACATTCTGCACATGTATCCCAGAACTTAAAATATACTAAAAAAAAAAAGAAAATAATGTATATTCTGCAGTTGTATGAAGCATTCTATAAATGTCAATTAGGTCAAGAAAAAAAGAATAAACAGTGGTTTTCCAGTGGCAGGGTAAAGGGGAAATGGAAAGTTGCTGATCAATGGTCATAAAATCTCAGTTATGCAAATTGAAAAATTTCTAGGCATCTGCTACCCAACATTGTTCCTATAGTGAACAATACTGTATTTTACATTTAAATTTTGTTGAGGGTAGACCTTATGCTAATTTTCTTGCCACTATAAAATGAAAATTTTTTAAAAAGAGAACCCTGAAAACTGACATGTCCTGTATCACTTTAAGCCCTAAGTATTTTCAAAGGAAGAGGTCAATATATTAGAAATATAAATATATTTGTATATGTTATTGCTTCCGAAGTTTTAAAATTCTTCATATATATATGTGTGTGTGTGTATATATATATATAATATATATATCTTTTCTCTTGCATTCAACATGATCCCTTAAAACAACAAGAAAAAATTACCAATGCCCAAAGCTGTAACAATTTGAGCAAGAAAATAAATAACATAGTATTGACTCATACCCCAATGTGTAAAAGAAATATGCATGATCCATACTGATATAAATAAATGATTGAATATAGATAAATGGAAGACAAAGGATAAATTTTCTTCACAGAACAAAAAGTACAAACAATGAATGAGAACAAATAATGTACATAGGTACCTCCTCCTTTCCTGGAGGTGGAGCTTCCCCTCCCCTGAGTGTGGGCTGGACTTAATGAGTGGATTCTAAAGAGTAAAGCATGAAAAGGATAGAATAGTAACTAACTTTACAGTGGAGAAAGCTGGCAGACATTACTTTAACCAAGTGATCAAGATTAACATCACCAAGTGATAAGTCAGGTTGGTATTATCACAGGATCTTTGGGGTGTCAATTTGCCAGCCAGAAACCTCTGTGGCCAGCGGCGCCTTCTGCCTGAGTATTGCTCAGGTCCACTGGGATCATTCTGCCCACTCAGCTGAGCAGGTGCACTCGGCTTGCGCTACCAGCCTGGATACAACACCTGCCAAGGGCGAGCTAGATGCAGAGCAGGAAGGGGTGGGTGGGTAAGCAAGCTCAGGGTCTGGCCACTGCACACAACCAGGCATGCCAGCTGCTGTGGTGGGGCAGGCAGCTCCAGGCGCCGGCACAAGTGCTAGCTCCATGCAAGGCTGCAGCAGGACCAGATGTACCACTTGTGGCTTCTGCTGTGGGCACCCACATCTGGACTTGGGGAACGTGGTGGCGTCCGGAAGCTTAAAGATTCCAGAAACCACAGAACCCCAAAGAGGTTGTCACAGCCCTGGCTCAGGGAGCCCATAGGTCTGGGCTGCCTGAAGGGCTGAAGCTCTTCTCTCCTTCTTGTCACTTGCAATGTGGCAAGCAGGTGGGCATGTTTCAGCCCTATTTGTATTACAGCTCTTTTAGTCCTGCCATTTGGCAGGTCTCAAGTTCTTGTCCTGCATCCAGGAAGATTGAGGTACACAGACAACAGGAGGGTGAGCCAGGCGGAGAGGAACTTCACTGAGCGACAGAACAGCTTTCAGGAGACCAGTTGTGGGTAGTTCCTTTCCACAGGCAGTTTATCCTGAACAGGTGAGGAGTCCCAAAATGGGTAGCTCCTTCCTACAGCGGGTAGCTCCTTCCTACAGCTGGTAGTCCCAACATCTGTATGAGTCTGGCTGAGTCCGGAGGGGGGGTGGGGTTATGGGCTCAGAAGGGAGAAAGTGCATGCTGATTGATCCATGGTTGACCATGGAAAGGCCTGGAAAAAGAACCATCAGTTTTCACCCCAGGTGGCAGACTCCACCCAGAACTGACAATCCAGCCCCCAGGCCTCAGGCCATCTCTGGCTCGAAGGTGGGGCTTCTTCAGGGACCTGCCCTTTCTGCCCAAGAGCCTGTCTGCCTCTTGCCGCCATCAACATGCTGTCCATGGCGCCCGGGGTGTTCCTGCTGAGGTACACCTGCAGGCCCATGCCTAGCTGCCCTCAGCCCCCACTCAGCCTCCCTCCCGTGCTCATTGGCATCCAAAGTCCAGAGGTGGCCAAGGCAGCAGGAGGCTGGTGTGTAAGCGCTGCCTTGAGTGTGTGCACACCCAGCCAGGTTGCAACCGCACCTGGGCTAGGCCTCAACTTTGCTCTGAAATTACAGCAGGTGTCAACAGCCGGGAGGAACAGGAGCTGGCACTTCCAAGCTTGTGGGGGCAGGGGGTCTTCCCAGGCCCCCCGAGAGTGCAGGGATGCCCAGGTCCAGAGCCACAGCTAGGCGGCTGCAGCTGCACGCAGAAGCATGGGGCTCCCCAGTACAGTCAACTCGGTAGGGGGCGGGCCTCCTGCCTGCTCCCAACCCCCGCTGGCTCCATGGCCAAGCACACAGCCCTGGCCAGGCCTCCGCCGCTGCAGCTGGCGTTCCTGCAGCAGCTGCTCCAGACGGGCCACAGCTGCCATCATTATCATGTAACACACCACCTGATATGATGCAATGAAAAAAGACGCTTCACCTTTGTGGTGTTCTTCCCAAAATCACATAACCCCAGTCTAATCATGCAGAAAACAACATACAAGTCCAAATCAAGGAACATTGTACAACATATCTGACCAGTACTCTTCAAAAGTATCAAGATCATGAAAAACAAAGGAAGAGTGAAACTGTCACAAATAAGAGAAGACTAAGGAGATATGACTACTAAGTTTAATGTTGTATCCTTGATGAGAACCTGGAACAGAAAAAGGCCATTAGTGGGCAAACTGGTGAAATATGAATGTAATCTATAGCTTAGTTGAAAGTAATACACCAATGTTAATTCCTTAGTTTGGAAAAAGTTACCATGTATGACATTAATAGTAGAGGAAATTGGGTAAAGAATATATGGGGGCTCTCTATCTTTGCATCCTTTCTATAAACCTGAATTTATTCCAAAATAAAAAGATTAGGTTTTTAAAGCTTATTAGATTTGAAATAATAAGGTTAAATACCTGTCTTACAGCACTACAAAAAAAATGTCTATTTAGGCCTAAGGACCAAAAAAGTATTAAAATATATAATACATATGAGAGAATATATTTTTGAACTTGACTAAAACACAAAAAGCAAAAGTTGACAAATGAAAAGATTGATAAATTTAACTACCCTATGAAAAACTTCTATAGAAAAACTCCACAAATAAACAGGCAAAATAAAATAAAATTGATTTAAAAATAAAATAAACCTAGTAAATGAGATTTGAAATATAATTAATAAACAAAATTTCAGAATCTATAATAAGTCTTAACAATCTATAAGAAAAAATAGACTGTTTTTAAGTGGATAAAACTGTGAACAGGCAATTCACAGAAAAAGAAATGGCCACTAAATTTGAAAATATATTCTAAAGAAATCCAATTTTTAAAATAGTCACATATTTTTTTTCAACAATTAGATTGGCACAAACAATTTTTTTTTGAGACAAGGTCTGGCTCTGTCACCCAGGCTGGAGTGCAATGGCACAATCTCGGCTCACTGCAACTCCTGCCTCCCAGGCTCAAGCCATCCTCCCGTTTCAGCTTCCTGAGTAGCCGGGACTACAGGCACATGCCCAGCTAATTTTCTGTATTTTTTGTAGAAACAGTGGTGTCACTTTGTTGCCCAGGCTGGTCTCAAACTCTTGAGTTGAAGGGATCCACTACCTCGGCCTCCAAAGTGCTGGGATTACAGGCGTGAGCCACAGCTTCTGGCCCACAATTTTTAAATAATATCACATTAGGGAGAAAGCACGAGTTAAAAAAATCTCAAAAACTGCATAAAAATTGGGTCAGCCAATCTGGAGGACAATTTTCTGAAAATCTAGTATAATTTTTAATGCAACTAGGGATCTCAATATCTACCAGGAACACACATAAGTTTTTCACTGAGGTATTACTTATAAAGGGAAAAAAAATAAAAAACAACTGACCTAAATGCCCATCAATAAAGAAATAGTTACACAGAGTATGGAATATGCAACAGACAAACAATGAGATAGATCAATCAACCAGCATGCATAGATCTCCAAAACATATTGCTTAAATAAAAAAGCAATTTATAAAGCAATAGTATGATACCATTTTGGGGTACACCCTCAATGTTATGTATTATCCCTAGGTACGTGCCAGGTCTGGAAGCACAGTCACCAAACTGCAACAGTGGTTAATTCTGGGAAAATCGGAGAAGGCTAACACTCAGGGTTGGTGATCAACGGAAACCTTAGCTCTCTATTTTTTACAACTAAATTATATAAATTGTTTCAAATATTTGGAATTTATTGCTTTTAAAGAACATTTGGTCCTATTTATCAATTATTAGAGTCTCAGGATGAACAATACTCCAATAAATTTCACAGTAATCACTTCAAAGTTCTTACCAAGCAAGCATTAAGCTTAGATAGGAAATTGAAGTCAGCAGAGCCAAGTCCTTAACACTCAATAGCATACACTGTATGTTTTCAATAAATATTCGAAGGAAGGGGTAAGTGAATGAGTAAGTAATCACATAAGATTATCTATTTTGAAAAGTATAGTTGCAGCCTCGGGTAAGTAAACTATAAGAGAATGCTGCCATTTCACAGAGTAACAGAAAAAAAAAAAAGGTTGACCACATTAAGATTCCAGACATCTGAGTTCTAGTGTTGGTTTTGCCATTGACTAATTGCATCACAGTTAAATTAGCCCAATTGAGCCTGATTTTGTTTATCATTTTTTCTGGAAAATAATGCTGCTGCCTTAATTACTTCATAGAGATATAGAATACAGAGGCAGAAATGAGATCATAAATATAGTAATATTTTGAAAAATGCATGAATGCTATACTACTAGTAAAAGAACTTTTGAAGAGCTTCTAAAAACCAGCCATCATGCCATTTAATCGGGTTGGTATTATTGCTCTGCAGTGAGTACTAGTGGTGAAAAAGTGGTTAATGAGACTGGACCTTCTCCTCTAATCCAATTTGCCTGATCTTTGTGACATCTGGATGACAGAGAGAAGATTTATAATGTATAAAATATAGAACTAGAAATTACCTATGTTTAAGTGTTAAGGAAACTGAAGCTACAGAGAAAACAGTTTGAAAGAGAATTACTATACATTTTAATAATATCATGCTAATACTTTTATGGTTAGCTCAGTCAACCTAGTTTTCCCTTTTTTCTCTAAGAACACAAGATAATCATTTCATTACTACATTGTGCTTCCATCTTTTTCCTGGAGTTCTTTCTTAAACATATAAATTCTAAGTTGGCTTTAAAATTCATTTCAGATTTTGGTGTATATCTATACTACTTTAATATATAAACTATTTCACAGTAAATGATCTAAGATATTGATCAAACACAACATCAAAAAATTATTTTTATCATTATAGTTGCATGCAGAAAAATGAGATGTACATTTATTTGGACATATCATCTTGATTATCAATTAATATTTCAAATTCTTCATGGTTTAATTTCTTCTAATTTGGACATGAAAATAAATATGTTCCTTGACAATCACCCTGACAGGCTGAAATACCTGAAATTAATCTGTTCAATTATTTGAGGAAATATACTATTAAACATGATAGGCATGTAAATGTTGTTAACTATGGGATTACAAGGACATCTGAGGAAGTACTTAGTTTCGGTGTTAAATCAGGGCAGTGTGATTTCTCCAAATGAAAGAGGAACCACAACAGATTTCATTAACAGTTTCCAATTAAGAAGATCCCATATAATCATTCCAGAAGAAAAAGTTGATTTTTGAAAAGCCTCCTCTAAAATCTCTAAGCACTAAAGATATGCCACTGCTACAAGAATAGTACCTATTTTAGAACTGCGAATAAATGAGGAAAAGTTAGAAATTATGCTCTCATAAAACTCTT
This sequence comes from Hylobates moloch, assembly GCF_009828535.3. NCBI lineage: Eukaryota > Metazoa > Chordata > Mammalia > Primates > Hylobatidae > Hylobates > Hylobates moloch. The sequence continues at coordinate 80,976,743 of NW_026652276.1, forward strand.
CCTAACTCAGATAATGAAAATTTCAGAAACAATACATAAGAAAACCAGGTGAAAGGGAGGATTTCAACAAATGTGAAATATTTTCCTATTACAGTAGAAGGCTTTCCATAAATTTTTGTCACTGTATCAAGGATAAAAAATATCTATGGCACTGGTGATGTCTAATTTTGAAGAAATTAATTTACAAGGACGAAATAATTTTCTAGTTATAATCTTAGAGTATCATCAGCAGTACTGATTACAAAATATATATTTATTTATTTAGACATTTGAAAATATGTCCTAAAATCTCTTCTGATTCACACATAGGACTTTCAAATTTTAACAGGCAATACAAGCATGAATTTGAGCTCTAAAGTATAGGTATAAAGACTTTCACACTATGTGGAACAATAGTGTGAAAATTAATAATTTAGCCTGGTGTTTTCTGCTTCAGAGCTTCAAAATATTTCCAAGTTATTTGTGATGCATAATTCAAACAAGTTAGAGAGAAATTTTTGCATTGCTTTATTTTTAGCATATTTGTTTTTAGCAACCATCCCTTTACATTTGGTTTAAAGGCATCGTCAAGCAAATTTCAGTTACTAAAATTGAAGAACATCACAAAAAATACCTAGCTAGTCTCTAATGGGATTAAACCAAGGAACCTAAACAGAGGGCACTCTAAGTTATCACTATGAGTCATAAAACTACTTTGCTTTTATGCATCTCTAGCCTGATTCTGAATCTGACCCTATGGAAACTTAATCAATTTATCTGCTTAGCTGCATTATAAATAGATCATCAAATAAACATATGCTTTCCCAAAAAAGCTATTAGAACTAGAAGCTGAAAACCTTTGGTGCAATAGATAAATTTTGCACATGGTTCACTATTAACTTCAGTGGAAATTTAAGCTTCTGTCAAACTTTTTTAAAAATATGATTTGGTTCACAGTCATGTGCATTAATAGAAGTTATATATATTGAAGTATATTATCACCTTTTTAGACTATTTCCTTTCCCCACCCATGGGTAAATGCTTACTAATATTAAAAAGGAGTTTTATAAATAATACAGATTCTCAAAAGTGAACAAGAATTAAGAGGAAGTTTCCAAACATCCCTCAGCATTCAATAAATGTTCATTGCTCATTAATTTGACTGGCTCTCAGATTTATGTAAAATTACTTTACTTGGTTTTCAATTTGAATGTTCAGCCAACACTAAATTTTTGGGGAATATTATATTGAAAGTCTTAGCTTCTTGAAAATATAACAAAGTCCAAACAATACAATGTGTTTCCTACTGCAGGCTTTATCCAAAGTAACCAAAGGTGAACTCTTGTATCTTTATTCTCATAATATAAAACCACTGTAATAGTTTTAGAGAAAGGAATATGCATTTAGAAAGTCAAACTAATATGACATAATTACTAATTCACTTGGGGAAAACTGGGGAAAAATATCAGGATGAGGCTAACAAAAATTATATGTTGTCCTTTCTGTACATTTCTCTTTGTGGTTGTATTATTAAATGTTTTGTCATAATCCATACATATAGGTGTAACCCTGACTATATTATTTATGAGCAAATATTATAACAAGAAGTCTTGTAGTATGAAAAATATGACCAGTATATTTGGAATTTTTAATAAGATTTCCATAGAAGCCCATAGTTTCATGGGAACATATAAAGCCAAGAGAGAGAAAAAAATATTGGAAATTCCCAAATTGCTTCCAACAGGTGGATGTCAATAAATAAAGTAAGATGTTCACACCTGGCCTGACACACACTTTTTTCTATTTCCTTTTTAATGATAACTTATGGGTTAATATAGCATAACCATTTTACTTTTGAGAATAAAAATAGTCTCTTCCAATTCTCAATTGCTTCTGCTTATTAAATTATTACTTCTGAAAATCAAATGGTCTGTAACTCTCTCATGCCTCATCATTTATTGTATAAAGCATTAGATGGGTTAAGATCCAGTCCTTCTTGTTTTGATGTAACTTTATTATCACTTCAAATTGTAGTCCAAAAAGGCTCCAAAATGTTTTGATAAATAAATTTTATTTTGTTTCATTTGTGTGTTTTTTTACTTGAAAAATAGTGGATAGAAATAAAAATTTTTATGAAAACTTCTGGCTTAAAACAGAAGCTTATGAGCATCTACAAGATATCTCTAGAACAATTGGTAAGATCATAAACACTATTTCAAAGGTTATTAATGTCTTAGTTTAAATAAGGGATAGTTTGGTTACTACTGTGAGCACATCAAAATGTTGGCTGAGCCTGAAACCTTGCTATAAGTCAAAAATTGTATATATTCAAATATTTTCAGTTATTCAAATCCATTCATAGAGTCAATCTAACAACAGAATTTTCTTAAAATAAATTATAAGACTTCACCACGATGTGAAGCAATTTTAATTCATTAATTTACTAGTTTGTTTTTGTTTTTGAGGCAGGGTCTCACTCTGTTGCCCAAGGTGGAGTGCAGTGGCAATCACAGCTCAATGCATCCTCTAACAAGCAATCCTCTCTCTTCAGCCTCCCATGTAGCTGGGACTACAGCAACGCACCACCATGCCCGGCTAATTTTTTAACTTTTGGCAGAGATGGGTCCTCGCTGTGTTGCCAGGCTAGTATTGAACCCTGAACTCAAGCAATCTTCTCACCTCGGTGTCCCAAAGTGCTAGGAATACAGGCGTGAGCAACTATGCCCAGTCGTGTTATTGTTTTTTATGGAACATAATCTTCCATTCTGTCTTTGATCTTTCATGTATCTAAAACCTCTTAAGATATTTAACTCACTTTCTATATATACAAATAAGTATCTAATAAGTGTTGTTAAGAAAAAGAAAAAAGGGATTAGAGGCCAGAAGGAAAGGAGTGACTTTGTATAGCATACAAAACCCAGACATAAAAGAAGGGTAAAGAGACAGGCAAATACATTGTGCTGCCATCATAAACATGAATTATACCACCCTAAATCCTCTTATTTGGAATCACCCCATCTTATTTTGAACCATCTCTCTTATTTTGAATCCACCCCACCCCTATTTTGAACCTAATAGATTGCTATTGGGTTCCAAAGTAGATGTTCTATTTGAATCAATTAATTTTACCTTGCAATGAATTAAAGTTTTTCTTAAATGATTTCATGATAGAAAAGAATGCAAATAATAAAAACATGGACATATTTAAAATGGACAAATAATGGAAAATATTTAAATATCTTGCCTTATGCAGACCATGTCAGTCACAAATATAAGAACCAAATGTAGTTACCAGTCCCTCTCTTAGAAGACTCAACCTGATAAACTTTTAAACTGTATATGAAAAAACTATCTCTTTTGTCATATGTAAGATATATACCATTTCTATGTAAAACATTTTTAAATACCAACTCATATTTGGATGTAGTTTTTTATCAAAAGTATATATGCCATATTATAAGTAAATTACTGCCAGTCAAATTGAACTAAAAGTAGCCAAAATATTAAGCATTTATTGGCATGCATAATTCAAAATTCAAATTAATTTATTTTCAAACTATTTATAGGGAATGTATGTTCATTTTGAATTAAGATTCAGTAAAGTAATGCTTTTTCAAATGCTAATATCCAAACTGCAGCAATAAAAAGTAAAACCCTTTTGGCCTTTGCCTTCCTCAAGTCTGATTTCTATTCATTTAATAGCACAACAGCACATTCCTCATTATTAAATTCAGTGGAAATGTAAGCTTCTATCAAATTTTCAAAGAAACATGATTTAATTCGTAAAACACTCAGGTGAATTGACTTAAGTTATAAGGTGTATTGAATTACGTATTACCTTGGCCTCAGGTTGTTTCCTTTTCACCATTTCTAGTTAGAATACTTAAAAATACTAAAGGAGTTTGATATGAAATATGGATCCACAAAAATAAATGAGAATTTGGATGAGATTTCCATTAGAAAATTTCATAGCTCAAGAGCATTAATATTCTAACCTGAACTGGAGAAAAGAAACCTTGAACCAAATTATTTTTGTCTTTACTACAAAAATATTAGTGAAAAGTTTAAGAAACCAGAGGCTGAAACTATTGACTTAAAATGGTAATTTTAACTGAGTCTTATTTATTTGTACTGACCTATTTGTCATGAATCATGGATCATCTACACAAAGATATTATGATCAAAGCAGTGCAATATTTTTCTTATGCCTATGATTAGAATTTCACCTCCCTAAATGAGTTGAATTCCTACTGCATTTCTTAAAAGACAGGAAAGCCACTTCATTACCACTTCCATTCTTACTCAATAAAACATTAACAGAAATTGAGTTAATGTAAATGAGCTAACTAAAATTTAAGATTCATTAATATATGACCCATTCATATTTTAACACTTGTTCTAAATTTCAATTGCACTTTGCCAAACATTCTTGTGCCTTGTTTTCTAAATATGCAGATTATTTTTAAGAGAAAAGTAAATGTGTATTGATAAATTATTGAAACATAATCATCAAATCTTTTTGTATGGAACAATCTGAGATTCAGTAAACTTGAAGTCTTTCCATTCCCATTCAAGATACTTTTTGAACCAAGAAAAACAACAGAAAAAATGTATTTTTTCAAGAAAAGCTGATTCTATTGCCAAAAGTTTCGGTATAACTATGAAAGTTAGGTTCTAGGATTCAATCTAAAATATTTGGTCTATTTGAAATCAAAAGGGCTACTTAGCTAACTAGGTATTTTCACATTGAGATACATCACTATACTAGGGAATCAAAGATATATGTATCCTTTTTTGTTCAATACCAGGCCATGCTACCATCTGAATAGATGGGGCAAATGTGTTTAGATGGATGTGAAAGGTTAGGAATACTGAATTATATTGCTAAGAGAGATAGTGAAGATTAATTATGTGAAATGAGATGGAAGAATATCTTAAAATTATAAAAGGAAACAGATGGAATTATAAGCTACTAAAAGTAATTTTGTGAAAAGTTGATTTTTTAAAGCAGCATTCAAGGCTGAATCAATACCTTCTAAATGAATATTGTGTAATTATAAGTTCCTGAATTAGGAGGCAGCTTCATGTATTTTTAATGGACAATGTGGATATTAAGTTCACCATTTCATTATCCTCATAAAGATTTAGCAAAATATGATACTACTTTATATTACACAAATGGCCTTTACTGGAGATTCCAACTCCCTTTATTAGACTAGCACTACTGTCCAAACAACTTCTAATATCAGGCTAAGAGGACTGATGTTGGAAAGTTGTTGTTTAGTCTTCATGATAACCAATTATAATGAATATGTTAAAAATCTAAATAGAAAGTACTACTATATTTACAATACAATAATGAATGTGAAACAATTACTATGGTATAACTGCTACAAGATTACTCAATTTAAAATAGATTACTCCTAATTTCAGCTCTTAAGAACTAATAGTTTTTTCAAACATCTTAAAGATAAAAAGCAGGATTATTAAATCAGAGCATTATGAGCAAGGTTCAAATCATCATGCTTTATTTCACTAACAATATATAGGGAGGCTTAGCAATTTTACTTTTGTCAAATTTGTCATGTATTATGACTTTTGGGTAGTTCTTCAACATGGTTTTGATGATACAAAAGCTACTGGATAGTTCAAATAAGAATGAGTATCTTCATAGGAAGTGACATAAATGAAAGTACATAAAAATCATCTTAATAGAATAAATAAAAACAAGTGTCTCTGTCTAGTCTATCATATTGTAATAAACAGTAAGATTGGAAAAGGATAAGACACTGAAATACCTTGTTAATTGGACCTCTTTCAACTTTGCTCTTAAAAATTAAAAAAAAAAAAAAAGAATGTCGTTTTTGAGGAAGCAAACGAACCATTTCATTCATTATTCAAAGACTGAAAATTGTCATGGCCAAAATGGTATCTAGAGAGGATCTGTAATGATGAGGCTGGAGACCTATACCTTATACCTTATAATGTACAACAGAGCCAGGTACACAAGCATTTCAGTAATAATACCTTGTTACTCTTGAAATTCACCTTACTGGTAAACTAAATTAAATACTGTTTCAAATAGTTCAATGTTTCGTTTGAGCTGTGATTTTTAAAGAAAAAAGAAAAAGCAGGCCAGGGAGGGTGGTGTGTGCCTGCAGTTCCAGCTACTTGGGAGGCTGAGGTAGGAGGATAGCTTGAGACCAGGATTTGGAGGCTGCAGTGCACTGTGATGATCATGCCTGTAAACAGCCACTGCACTCCAGCAAGAGCAACATGGCAAGACCCCATCTCAAAAAGAAAGAAGGAAGGAAGGAAGGAAGGAAGGAAGGAAGGAAAGAAGGAAGGAAGGGAGAAAGCTTACTTCATAGAGAAATACTGATAGCAAACAAAGCAGTAAATGGAATACAAAAGAAAGTTAGTAAAATGTTTACCGAGTTAATTGACAAAGTTTGTTAAATACCACTGAGGCTTCTAGTGGAAGTGAAAACTGGTATATAATCTTTCTGGAAATAATTTTAACAATACTTATAGATAGCCTCAAAAATTAGCCCAGCAGCACCTTAATGACATGGTTCATTCCCAAGTGGAGTCAGGGAAAATACAAGACGATGTTGAAAAACTCTGTGGTACCAGACTGTAAGGGAGTATTCACAAAAGGATGGAAGCATGTTAAAAGAACATGGGAGCCCTCAATTGACAGAATTCATTGAGAAAGAGTTCTCAATGTCCACAGATGAAACAATCAAACAATCTGAGCCACAAAGTACTCGATTATGACCCAGAAAATAAAATAAATACCTTTGAGTCCATACTGAAATAAATAAATAATTGAATAAAAAAATGGAGAAGTAACCGCTCTTCTCCAGAGATTTCCAATATCTAAATGCAGAAAGAATAAGAGAAACAGTCACCATGAGCTATTATAATTGGAATTGCTTTCTTGATTTATTTTTCAGATAGTTTCCTGTTGGCATTTAAAAATGCTGCTAATTAGCATTTTGTACTTTGTATTCTGCAATTTTACTGCACTTATTTTCTAGCTCTATAACAGTTTTTTGGTGAAGTGCGTAGGGTTTTTCATATATAAGATCATGTAGTCTGCAAACAGGGACAATTTTTGACTTCTCATTTCCAATTTAAATGACCTTTATTTCTTTCTTTTGCCTAATTGCTCTGGCTAGGACTTCCAGAATTATGTTGAATAAAAGTGGCAAAGTGGGCATTCTTATCTTGTTTTAGATTTCTGAAGAAAAGCTTTCTACTTTTCCCCATTCAAGTATGATGTTAACTGTGTGTTTGCCATATAGGGCCTTTATTGTGTTAAGGTATGTTCCTTCTCTACCTAATTTGGGAGGGTTTTTATCACAAAGGGATATTAAATTTTATCAATTGCTTTTTCTGCATCTATTGGGATGATCATATGGTTTTTGTTCTTCTTTCTGTTAATGTGATGTATCACGTTTATTGATTTACATATGTTTAACCGTCTTTGCATCCCTGAAATAAATCCCACTTGATTGTGGTGAATGATCGTTCTGATGTGCTGGGTTCAGTTTGCTAATATTTTGTTCAGGATTTTTATGTATATATTCATCAAGGATATTGGCCTGTAGTTTTCTTATTTTGTTGTGTCCTTGTCTGGTTTTGGTATCAGGGTATTGCTGGCCTTATCAAATGAGTTTGGAAAAATTTCCCCTCACTTCAATTTCTGGAATAGTTTGAGAAGAATGGTATTTGTTCTTTATGTGTTTGGAAGGATTCAGCCGTAAAGCCGTTAGGACCTGGGCTTTTCTTTGATGGGAGACTTTTTATTACTGATTCAATCTCATTACTTGTTATTGGTCTGTTTTGGGTGTCTACTTCATGATTCAGTCTTGGCAGGTTGTATGTTTCTAGGAACTCATCCATTTCTTCTAGGTTTTCCAATTTTTTTGTTGTATAGTTGTTCATAATGATACTTTGTGTTTCTTTGACCATGAGTTGAAATGTCTCCTTTTTTATATCTGGTTTTATTTATTTGTCTTTCTTTTTTTCTTAATTGGTCTAGCTCGAAATTTGTCTTTTTTTATCTTAAAAAAAAAGAAATACCTATAAATAAATTTAACCGAAGAGATGAAAGATCTCTAAAATAAAAACTATAAAACATTTAGGAAAGAAATTGAAGAAGACACAAATGAAAAGATATCCCATGATGACTTGGAAGAATTAATACTGTTAAAACACTCATACTACTCAAAGCAATCTACAGAATTAATGTAATCCCTATCAAAATATCAATGACAGTCTTCACAAAAATAGAAAAAAATCTTAAATTTTGTGTGGAAGCCTTGCCAAAAGACCCTAAATAGCCAAAGATATCTGAGCAAAAAGAAGAAAACTAAAGGTGTCACATTACCTGACTTCAAAATATACTGCAAAACAATAGTAACCAAACTATCATGGTGCTGGTATAAAAACAGACTCATAAATCAATGAAACAGAATAGAAAACCCAGAAACAAATCCACGTATTTACAGCCAAATGATTTTTGACAAAGGCACCATGAGTGCATATTGGAAAAAGCCTTGTCAATAAATGATGCTGGGAAAACTATGTCCACATGCATAAGAATGAAACTAGACCCCTATGGATCACCATATACAAAAATCAACTCAAAAAAGACTTCATTGTAAGACCTGAAACTATAAAACTACTAGAAGAAAACACGTAGAGGAAATGCTTCATGATATTGGTCTGGGCAAGGATTTTCTGGATAAGACCTCAAAAGCACAGGCAACAAAAGCAAAAACAGACAAACGGGATTACATTAAGCTGAAAAGCTTCTGCTCAGTAAAGGAAACAATAAACAGAGCAAAAAGACAACTTAATTGGAGAAAATACTTGCAAACCTTGCATCTGACAAAAGGTAAATATCCAGAATTTATAAGAAACTCAAACAATTAAATAGCAAAAAATTAAATCAGAAACTCAAATAGCAAAAATTAAATCACCTAATTTAAAAATGGGCAAAAGATCTGATTAGACATTCAACAAAATAAGACATTCAAGTGACTAACTAGCATATGAAAAACTGCTCAACATCACTAACAATCAGGGAAATGCAAATCAAAACCACAATGAGATATCACTCCAGTTAGAGTGGCTATTGTCAAAAAGAGAAAACAAACAAACAAATGCTGGCAAGAATGTGGAGATGTTCTCACCATTGGTGAGAATGTAAATTTGTACAGCCATCATGGACAATATCCTCAAAAAATTAAAAATAGAACTGTCATATGACCCAACAATCCCACTACTGGCCATATATCTAAAGGAAATGAAATTCATATGTTGAAGAGATATTTGTACTCCCATGTTTACTGCAACACTATTCACAACATCCAAGACATGGAGTCAAATTAAGTGTCCATCAATGAATGAGTGGATTTAAAAATGTAAGCCAGATAGGCCAGACACAGTGGCTCACACCTGTAATCACAGCACTTTGGGAAGCCAAGGTGGGCGGATCACCTGAGGTCAGGAGTTTGAGACCAGCCTGGTAAACATGGTAAAAACCTGTCTCTACTAAAAATACAAAAAAAAATTACCGGGAGTGGTGGCAGGCACCTGTAGTCCCATCTACTCAGGAGGCTGAGGCAGGAGAATTGCTTGAACCCGGGAGGCAGAGGTTACAGTGAGCCAAGAATCGTGCTACTGCACTCCAGCCTGGGCAACAGAGTGAGACTCTGTCTGTCTGTCTGTCTCTCTCTCTCTCTCTCTCTATATATAGTGTGTATATATATGTATGTATATATATACGTGCATGTATATATATATATACACGTACATGTATGTATGTATATATGTATATATACACATATATACATAAAATACATATGTATATTTGTATACATAAATATATACATAAAATATATACATAAAATATTATGTATATACATAAGTATATACATAAAATAATAAAAATAAAAATGTAGGCCAGGTATAGTGATGCACGCCTGTAATCCCAGTGCTTTTGGGAGGCAGAGGCAGGAGGATTGCCTGAGGTCAGTAGTTCAAGACCAGCCTGAGCAACATAGTGAGAACCTGTCTCTACAAAAAAAAAATAAAAATAAAAATAGAAAAATAAAAAAATTAATTAGACAGGCATGGTAGTGCACACTTGTAGTCCTACCTACTCAAGAGGCTGACGTGAGAGGACCACTTGAACCCAGGTCCTTGAGGCTGCAGTGAACCATGATTGCACCACTAAACTCCAGCCTGGGTGACAGAGCAAGACATTGTCTCTTAAAAAAATAAAAAGGCCAGGCATGGTGGCTGTAATTCCAGCACTTTGGGAGGCCAAGGCAAGTGGAACACCTAAGGTCAGGAGTTCAAGACCAGCCTGGCCAACATGGTGAAACCCCATCTCCGCTCAAAATACAAAAAAAATTAGCCAGGTATGGTGGCGGGCACCTGTAATCCCAGCTACTCAGCAAGATAAGGCAGGAGAATTGCTTAAACCCAGGAGGTGGAGGTTGCAGTGAGCTGAGACCGTGCCACTGCACTCCAGCCTGGGCAACAAGAACGAAACTGCAACTCAAAAAAGGTAAATAAATAACAAATAATACAAATAAAAATAAAAATGTAATATACACACACAATAGAGTACTATTCAGCCACAAAAAAGAATGAAATCCTGTCATTTACAACATAGATAAACCTACAGAACATTATGTTAAGTGAAATAAGTCCAGCACAGAAGGACAAATACTGCCTGATCTCACTTATACAAGGGGTCTTCAAAAAGTTCACAGAAAATGTGTATGATAAAGAAATTTGCATGAATTTCAAAAAAAATTTGCACCAAAATAAACTCATACTAACTTGTTATGTCTGATGAGTATCTAGAGGTACCTAGAAAGATAAGACATGAGTTTGAAAAGAGCCCATATCAGAGCAACACAAATTCTGCTAAAATTGAACCAAGAACAAACATCAAATTTATGGTGAAGCCTGAGTGGAAGAATGGTGAAATCACTGATGCTTTATGGAGACAATGCCCAAAATAAATCAGCAGTTCACAAATGGATAACTCATTTTAAGAAGGGAAGAAACAATGTTGAAGCCCACAGTGGCAGACCATTCATATCAATTTTCAAGCGAGAAAATAATCTTGTTTGTGCCCTAATTGGAGAGGATCAATGATTAACAGCACAAGCAATAGCTAACGCCATAGTTATAACCAATACTCCAGCTTACACAATTCTGACTGAAAAATTAAAGTTTAGCAAACTTTCAACTAAAACAGTGCCAAAATCACTGCACCCAAATTATCTGCAGACAAGTGCAGAACTTTCAATTAAAATTTTAAACAAGTGGAATCAAGATCCTGAAACATTTCTTTGATGAATTGCAAAAGAGATGAAACATGGCTTTACCAGAATGATCCTGAAGACAAAGCAAAATCAAAGCAATGACTACCAAGAGGAGGATATGGTCTAGTCAAAGCAAAAGCAGACCCATTAATAACAAAGGTCATGGCATCAGTTTTTTGAGATGCTAAAGCCATTTTGCTTGTAGACTTTTTGGAGGGCCAAGGAATGACAACATCTGCTTAGTATGAGAGTGTTTTGAGCAAGTTAGCCAAAGCTTTAGCAGAAAAATGCCCAGAAAATCTTCACCAGAGAGTCTTTCTCTAACGCAACAATGTTCCTACATATTCCTCTCATCAAACAAGGGCAATTTTGAGGGAGTTTCAATCAGAAATTATTAGGCATCCACCTTAAAGTCCTGATTTGGCTCATTCTAATTTCTTTTTTGTGTGAATCTTTAAAAAAATACATAAAGGGTACCCATTTTTCTTCAGTTATTAATGTAAAAGAAAGACTGCATTGACAAGGTTAAATTCCCAAGACCCTTGCTTCTTTAGGGATTAAATGGCTGGTATCATCATTTACAAAAGTGTCTTGAACTTCATAGAGCTTATATTAAGAAATAAAGTTTATATTTTATTTTTATCTTTTAATTACATTTTTCCACAAACCTTTTGAAGTCTCCTTACATGTGGAATCTTAAAAAGTTGTTTCCGTAGAAGTAGAGAATAGAATAGTGGTTACTAGAGACTGGGGAAGGTAGGGAGAAGGGAATGATGGGTAAAGGTTGGTCGATAGGCACCAAGTTACAGTTAGATAGGAGGAATAAGTTCTGGTATTCTATTGTACAGTACGGTGACTATAGTTAACACTTATGTATTGTATATTTCAAAATAGCTAAAATCAAGGATTTTGAATGTTTTCATAATAAAGAGATAAGTGTTTGAGGTGATGGATATGTTATTTGATTATTATACAATGTATCCTTGTATCAAAACATCATACCATACATATTTACAGAATAAATATGTATAATTATTATGTGTCTATTCAAAACCGAATAAAAGTTTTAAAAAGTCATGAGGCAGACACCTCCATAAGTGCTACAGGAAATATTTACCAATGAGTGCTAAAATTAATGTGCAAAAATTTGAGAGAAATAGGATATTCACATAGTCTCAAAGTATCTCCCCAAATATATTATTACAAAGGGAAACTTTTTTGACTTTTCAATGGGAAAAAAACAGAAGATACCTCCATAATCAAAGTTAATGTCACCAGAAGTAAGATATGTATATCCTGATAGAAAGGAAAATGGAACATCAATTCTACAGTATTATTGACAAAAAATGCATAACCCCAATCTAACTATGAAAACCTCAAACACAAATTGAGTAGTAATCTCCAAAAAATTGACCTGTACACTTCAAGAGTGACAAGGTCACGAAAGAAAAAGACTCAGTAACTGTCACAAACTGGAGATTAAAGAAATGTGATATCTAAACACAATATGGTACTCTGAATTGTATCCTAGAACAGAAAATGGACATTAGTGAAAACACTGGTGATATTCGAATATGGTAGGTTAGTTAATATAATTGTATCAGTGTTAACTTTCTAGTTTTTAGAAAGTTTTTAGAAAGTTAAGGTAAGGTGGATGAAAAGGATATGGGAATTCTGTACTATTTTTGCAAGTATTCTGTGAGTAAAAATAGTCTCAAAATAAAAAGCTAAAACATGACAAAATTAGTTTATATTTACTTTTGATGCCTTGCAAATGATCCTAAAAATCAAGTATTAATTTTATAATTAGAAAAAGGATTGTATTGTAATTATCAATTTATATTATTGACATACTTCTATATTATGTCAAATGGATAAATCGAGTTATTGAGTAAGCATTATTGAATCAAGGATTGAATTAATTGTGCATATCAGGTAATGATTTTCATTCAAAAGGAAAACTACTAAGCCAAGAATAAGAATAATAGCTACTATTACTGAGTCATTAGTCTAAATGATATAATGTGTATTTTTTTATTGCTTCTCACAAACCTGGGAGATAGATATATTATTACCATTCCTATTTTATAGGTAAGAAAAGTAAGACTTTGAAAACCTAGATAACTTGCCAAAGTTGACACACCTCCTAACTGAAACTTTTAGAATTTTCCAACTCCAATGTCCAAACTCTTAACAATTATATGTCTGGGGGTGGAGCCAAGATGGCCGAATAGGAACAGCTCCGGTCTCCAGCTCCCAGCCCCAGCGACACAGAAGACGGATGATTTCTGCATTTCTGCTTGAGGTACCGGTTTCATCTCACTAGGGAGTGCCTAACAGTGGGTGCAGGACAGTCGGTGAAGCGCACTGTGCACGAGCCGAAGCAGGGCGAGGCATTACCTCACTCGGGAAGCGCAAGGGGTCAGGGAGTTCCCTTTCCTAGTCAAAGAAAGGGGAAACAGACGGCACCTGGAATATCGGGTCAGTCCCACCCCAATACTGTGCTTTTCCAACGGGCCTGGAAAACGGCACACTAGGAGATTGTGTCCCGCACCTGGCTCGGAGGGTCCTGTGCCCACGGAGTCTCGCTGATTGCTAGCACAGCAGTCTGAGATCAAGCTGCAAGGCGGCAGTGAGGCTGGGGGAGGGGCGCCCGCCATTGCCCAGGCTTGCTTAGGTAAACAAAGCAGCCAGGAAGCTCGAACTGGGTGGAGCCCACCACAGCTCAAGGAGGCCTGCCTGCCTCTATAGGCTCCACCTCTGGGGGCAGGGCACAGACAAACAAAAACTCAGCAAGAACCTCCACAGACTTAAAGGTCCCTGTCTGACTGACAGCTTTGAAGAGAGTAGTGGTTCTCCCAGCACGCAGCTGGAGATCTGAGAACGGACAGACTGCCTCCTAAAGTGGGTCCCTCACCCCTGAGCAGCCTAACTGGGAGGCACCCCCCCAGTAGGGACAGACTGACACCTCATTCAACCGGGTACTCCTCTGAGACAAAACTTTCAGACGAACTATCAGACAGCTGAATTTGTGGTCTCACGAAAATCCGCTGTTCTGCAGCCACCGCTGCTGACACCCAGCCAAACAGGGTCTGGAGTGGACCTCTAGTAAACTCCAACAGACCTGCAGCTGAGGGTCCTGTCTGGTAGAAGGAAAACTAACAAACAGAAAGGACATCCACACCAAAAACCCATCTGTACATCACCATCATCAAAGACCAAAAGTAGATAAAACCACAAAGATGGGGAAAAAACAGAACAAAAAAACTGGAAACTCTAAAAAACAGAGCACCTCTCCTCCTCCAAAGGAACGCAGTTCCTCACCAGCAACGGAACAAAGCTGGATGGAGGATGACTTTGATGAGTTGAGAGAAGAAGGCTTCAGACGATCAAACTACTCTGAGCTACGAGAGGAAATTCAAAACAATAGCAAAGAAGTTAAAAACTTTGAAAAAATATTAGAAGAATGGATAACTAGAATAACCAATGGAGAGAAGGGCTTAAAGGAGCTGATGGAGCTGAAAGCCAAGTTTCGAGAACTATGCGAAGATTGCAGAAGCCTCAGTAGCAGATGCGATCAACTGGAAGAAAGGGTATCGCTGATGGAAGATGAAATGAATGAAATGAAGAGAGAAGGGAAGTTTAGAGAAAAAAGAATAAAAAGAAATGAACAAAGCCTCCGAGAAATTTGGGACTATGTGAAAAGACCAAACCTACGTCTGATTGGTGTACCTGAAAATGATGGGGAGAATGGAACCAAGTTGGAAAACACTCTGCAAGATATTATCCAGGAGAACTTCCCCAATCTAGCAAGGCAGGCCAGCATTCAGATTCAGGAAATACAGAGAACGCCACAAAGATACTCCTCGAGAAGGGCAACTCCAAGACACATAATTGTCAGATTCACCAAAGTTGAAATGAAGGAAAAAATGTTAAGGGCAGCCAGAGAGAAAGGTCGGGTTACCCACAAAGGGAAGCCCATCAGACTAACAGCTGATCTCTCAGCAGAAACTCTACAAGCCAGAAGAGAGTGGGGGCCGATATTCAACATTCTTAAAGAAAAGAATTTTCAACCCAGAATTTGCTATCCCGCCAAACTAAGCTTCATAAGTGAAGGAGAAATAAAATACTTTACAGACAAGCAAACGCTGAGTGATTTTGTCACCACCAGGCCTGCCCTAAAAGAGCTCCTGAAGGAAGCACTAAACATGGAAAGGAACAACCGGTACCAGCCACTGCAAAAACATGCCAAATTGTAAAGACCATCGAGGCTAGGAAGAAACAATAGCAACTAAAGAGCAAAATAACCAACTAACATCATAATGACAGGATCAGATTCACACATAACAATATTAACGTTAAATGTAAATGGGCTAAATGCTCCAGTCAAAAGACACAGACTGGCAAACTGGATAAGGAGTCAGGACCCGTCAGTGTGCTGTATTCAGGAAACCCATCTCACGTGCAGAGACACACATAGACTCAAAATAAAGGGATGGAGGAAGATCTATCAAGCAACTGGAAAACAAAAAAAGGCAGGGGTTGCAATCCTAGTCTCTGATAAAATAGACTTTAAACCAACAAAGATCATAAGAGACAAAGAAGGCCATTACATAATGGTAAAGGGATCAATTCAACAAGAAGAGCTAACTATCCTAAATATATATGCACCCAACACAGGAGCACCCAGATTCATAAAGCAAGTCCTCAGTGACCTACAAAGGGACTTAAACTCCCACACAATAATAATGGGAGATTTTAACACCCCACTGTCAACATTAGACAGATCAACGAGACAGAAAGTTAACAAGGATATCCAGGAATTGAACTCAGCTCTACATAAAGTGGACCTAATAGACATCTACAGAACTCTCCACCCCAAGTCAACAGACTATACATTTTTTTCAGCACCACACCACACCTATTCCAAAATTGACCACATAGTTGGAAGTAAAGCTCTCCTCAGCAAATGTAAAAGAACAGAAATTATAACAAACTGTCTCTCAGACCACAGTGCAATCAAACTAGAACTCAGGATTAAGAAATTCACTCAAAACCGCTCAACTACATGGAAACTGAACAACCTGCTCCTGAATGACTATTGGGTACATAATGAAATGAAGGCAGAAATAAAGATGTTCTTTGAAACCAACGAGAACAAAGATACAACATACCAGAATCTCTGGGACACATTCAAAGCAGTGTGTAGAGGGAAATTTATAGCACTAAATGCCCACAAGAGAAAGCAGGAAAGATCCAAAATTGACACCCTAACATCACAATTAAAAGAACTAGAAAAGCAAGAGCAAACACATTCAAAAGCTAGCAGAAGGCTAGAAATAACTAAAATCAGAGCAGAACTGAAGGAAATAGAGACACAAAAAACCCTTCAAAAAATTAATGAATCCAGGAGCTGGTTTTTTGAAAAGATCAACAAAATTGATGGACCGCTAGCAAGACTAATAAAGAAGAAAAGAGAGAAGAATCAAATAGATGCAATAAAAAACGAAAAAGGGGATATCACCACCGATCCCACAGAAATACAATCTACCATCAGAGAATACTACAAACACCTCTATGCAAATAAACTAGAAAATCTAGAAGAAATGGATAAATTCCTCGACAAATACACCCTCCCAAGACTAAACCAGGAAGAAGTTGAATCTCTGAATAGACCAATAACAGCTTCTGAAATTGTGGCAATAATCAATAGCTTACCAACCAAAAAGAGTCCAGTACCTGATGGATTCACAGCCGAATTCTACCAGAGGTACAAGGAGGAACTGGTACCATTCCTTCTGAAACTATTCCAATCAATAGAAAAAGAGGGAATCCTCCCTAACACATTTTATGAAGCCAGCATCGTCCTGATACCAAAACCTGGCAGAGACATAACCAAAAAAGAGAATTTCAGACCAATATCCTTGATGAACATTGATGCAAAAATCCTCAATAAAATACTGGCAAACCGAATCCAGCAGCACATCAAAAAGCTTATCCAACATGATCAAGTGGGCTTCATCCCTGGGATGCAAGGCTGGTTCAACATACGCAAATCAATAAATGTAATCCAGCATATAAACAGAACCAAAGACAAAAACCACATGATTATCTCAATAGATGCAGAAAAGGCCTTTGACAAAATTCAACAACCCTTCATGCTAAAAACTCTCAATAAATTAGGTATTGATGGGACGTATCTCAAAATAATAAGAGCTATCTATGACAAACCCACAGCCAATATCATACTGAATGGGCAAAAACTGGAAGCATTCCCTCTGAAAACTGGCACAAGACAGGGATGCCCTCTCTCACCGCTCCTATTCAACATAGTGCTGGAAGTTCTGGCCAGAGCAATCAGGCAGGAGAAGGAAATAAAGGGTATTCAACTAGGAAAAGAGGAAGTCAAATTGTCCCTGTTTGCAGATGACATGATTGTATATCTAGAAAACCCCATTGTCTCAGCCCAAAATCTCCTTAAGCTGATTAGCAACTTCAGCAAAGTCTCAGGATACAAAATTAATGTACAAAAATCACAAGCATTCTTGTACACCAATCACAGACAAACAGAGAGCCAAATCATGAGTGAACTCCCATTCACAATTGCTTCAAAGAGAATAAAATACCTAGGAATCCAACTTACAAGGGATGTGAAGGACCTCTTCAAGGAGAACTACAAACCACTGCTCAATGAAATAAAAGAGGATACAAACAAATGGAAGAACATTCCATGCTCATGGGTTGGAAGAATCAATATCGTGAAAATGGCCATACTGCCCAAGGTCATTTATAGATTCAATGCCATCCCCATCAAGCTACCAATGACTTTCTTCACAGAATTGGAAAAAACTACTTTAAAGTTCATATGGAACCAAAAAAGAGCCCGCATTGCCAAGTCAATCCTAAGCCAAAAGAACAAAGCTGGAGGCATCACGCTACCTGACTTTAAACTATACTACAAGGCTACAGTAACCAAAACAGCATGGTACTGGTACCACAACAGAGACATAGATCAATGGAACAGAACAGAGCCCTCAGAAATGACGCCGCATAGCTACAACTATCTGATCTTTGACAAACCTGACAAAAACAAGAAATGGGGAAAGGATTCCCTATTTAATAAATGGTGCTGGGAAAACTGGCTAGCCATATGTAGAAAGCTGCAACTGGATCCCTTCCTTACACCTTATACAAAAATTAATTCAAGATGGATTAAAGACTTAT